>NC_138552.1:1874318-1943112 GCF_964273705.1 Natrix helvetica
GGAGGAGCAGAAGGAGCACAAAGGAAAGAAAAAGAAAAGGGAAAGAAAGGAAAGAGGAAGAGGAAGGGAAGGAGAGAGGGAGAGAGAGAGAAGGAAAAGGAGGAGACAGAAGGAGGAGCAGAATATGGGGCACTTTTCGCCCCCTTCCATCAACCCATCCCATCTGCTTAGGCAGGGAAGGCATGTTGCAGACCCCATTAGTTAAAAACCTCCAACTGGGGGGTGGGGTACAGGAAGAGAGCCTTCTCTGTCATTGCCCCCACCCTGGGGAATATTCTCCCCCAGAGATGAAGCAGCCCCTCCCCTCTTCTGTCCTTCCAAAAAGGAATGAAAACATGACTCTATGCCAGTGATGGCTAAACTTTTTGTTGTTGCGTGCCGAAAGCCATAATGCAATGCACACATGACACACACACACATGTGTAGCGCCCCCGCACATGTATGCACTTCTCCTCCTCTCCCACTCCTCCTCCCCCTCCTCTTCCCAAAAGGTGACCCATCAAATTTAATTAGCCAATGATACCACAAGAACATGTGGTTGGTTGCTTATTTTCTTCTCCTTCTCCTCCTCCTATTCCTACTCCTTGTCCTCCTCCTCCTCCTCTTCTCCTCCTCCTCCTTCTTCTACTTCTCCTCCTCCTCTTCTTCTTCTTCTTTTTCTTCTTCTTCCTCTTCTTCTTCCTTCTCCTCTTTCTCCTCCTCCTTCTTCCTTTCCCTCTCCTCCTCCCCCTCCCCCTCCTCTTCCCACACTCCCTGTTTTGGGCGTAGTAGGCCTCCCTGCAGCCTCCTGGAACCAAAAATGGGCCACGGGGGCGCACCCCCTGTGCTCCCCCATGCCCCCCACATATGTGCATGTGACCCCTGATGTATCCAAGCAACCCCCCTGGGGGCCCCCATGCATGTGCGCGCATCAGCTGGCCAGCGGGAGGTGCACACGCATGCAGGGTGGGGCTGAGCTGGGGTTCACCATCATGGCTCTATGGCCTTGCGTGGGGAGTCCAGAGGGCCACCAGCTGTGGGGCTGGCTGGTTTTATTTATTTATTTATTCTTCGCATTTCTAAACCGCCCCCTCTCCCAAAAAGGGACTCGGGGCGGTCCCCGAGTCCCTTGGTGCCCCCCAAGTCCTCCTTTTGCCTTTTTGCTCACTTCAGTGGTAATTAATGATCCCTGCCACTTTCCACGTTTGTAACTTTAAAAAAAAAAACTATTGAAGTTTTTTTTAGAAAAAAGACAAAAAGAAAAAAAATGCAATTTCCTGCGGTACAACATTTCCACCTCAGTATACATCCACTGTAAATGTATTTCTCCCCCCTTATTTCAGCTTCTCTTTGTGTATACATATGTTAACTATTAGATACATTCCTTCATTTACAATCCTTCATTCCATTTATACAGGCTTGTTCATCTCCACCTATCCATTGCTCGTTTCTAACTCCCGTGTCTTCTTCATTTTGTCTTTCCTTAAGCTTTACACCTGTCCTCTGGCCATTTGTACCCCTCGTTCCACACCATATCATATTCTGTTTCCTCCTTTTCTTTTATTTCTTTTGTAAGTTTGTCCACTTTCATTATAACTTTCCCCTCGGTTGGCACATTCTTCTTCTTCCAATTTTCTTCATATGTTATTCTTGCTGCCGTGATGATATGTATAATTAAATATTGTGGGTTTTTGTAATTCTTAATTATTTTTAACTTTTATATACGCTATTTTTATATGTCAATGTGTTATCGTACACCATCCAAGGCCTCTCTCTCTCTCTCTCTCTCTCTCTCTCTCTCTCTCTCTCTCTCTCTCTCTCTCTCTCGAGGGGCAGTTCTGAAACAGGGAAAAATAAATCAAGAGAATGAAAGAATAAATAAACATCCCAGTGCCTTTTTTCCCCTACCCATTTTGCACTTGGGAGCAAAGAAGAAGGAATTCCTACAAGGCAGGCAGTCTTGCCATGTTTTGAGACAAAAGAGCTCTGCAGCTCTTCCAGGAATCGAGAGAGTGTACAGCTTCAATCGGGCCTAGCAGAATTCGCTGCAGTCCCCCTCACGTCCCAACAGCCAGGGATGCGAAGAAGAGTAGATAAGAAGAGTTCACCGCCAATTCATCTCAGCTTGATGCTCGCAGAGGCTGGGTGCCTCAGATGTGGGGCTGTCACTTTTGGGCAGAGAGCTGTGCTTTGCCTTCCGCTCTTTTGCTACCTTTTTTTTCTCCTTGCTCAAAATGTCACCGGGAGGGAAACAAGCAAAACGGAGACAAACAAATCCCTTCAAATCTCACGAGTGCCCCCGAAAGCAGAGGCGAAGGCGCTCAGCGTGAGAAGGAAGGAAAAAGCCGTGTGTGCCCTTGGCCTCCCCACCCACCCAGGGGGTTGCCCCAATGAAAGGGGCAGGAGGAAGTCCTCCGGGGGCTTTAACGACACGGGGGTCGGTACATACAACGTTAGAAGGTGAGTTGATGCTAACATTAAGAGGGAGGGAGGGAGGGGGAGGAAGGGGGAGGGAGGGGGTCTACTTTAGTACGGGGTAAACCCAGCCTCTTTGGTTAATTTATAGCAAAGGGTATTGTGCCAATCCAGGTGAATTTGATAACCAGATCTGTCATTTTCTATCTGTCCGTCTCTCTATCTTTATCTGTCTATGTATCTCATGTATCATCTTCATATCTGTCTATCTATCTGTTTATCTATCTGTATCTATATATCTATCTCATATATCTATATATCTACCATCTATCTATCTTATCTATCTATCTCATCTATCATTTACCTCTCAATGTCTGTCTGTCTATCTATATCTGTCTGTCTATCTATATCTGCCTGTCTATCTATCTGTATCTATCATCTACCTGTATCTATCTCATCCGCCCACCCATCCATCCATCCATCTATCTCATCTATCATCTACCTATCTATGTGAAGCCGCTGGGCGAGATCATCCGTGGTTTTGGGGTTGAATACCACCTGTACGCTGACGACACTCAGCTGTACATTTCAACCCCGAGCCACCCCAACAAGGCTGTCGAAGTGATGTCCCGGTGTTTGGAAGCCGTCGGGGTCTGGATGGGGGACAACAGACTCAAACTCAACCCCTCCAAGACTGAGTGGCTGTGGCTACCGGCGCCTCGGTTCAGCCAGCTGACCCCATCGCTGGCCATAGGGGGCGAGCAATTGCCCCCTGTGGAATGGGCGTGCAATTTGGGCATCCTCCTAGATGCCCGGCTGTCAATGGATGACCATGTGGCAGCCGTGGCAAGGGGGGCGTTCCACCAGGTTCGCCTGGTGCGCCAATTGCGCCCCCTTCTGGATCGGGATGCCCTACGGACAGTCACTCATGCGCTGGTGACGTCTCGCCTAGACTACTGTAACGCTCTCTACATGGGGCTTCCCTTAGGACGCGCCCGGAGACTGCAGCTAGTCCAGAACGCGGCCGTTCCCATGTAACACAGCTCCTGCGCGAGCTGCACTGGCTACCTGTAGTTTTTCGGGTGCGTTTCAAGGTCCTGATTACCATCTTTAAAGCGCTCCATGGCACAGGACCTAGTTACTTGCGGGATTGCATCCTCCCACATACATCCCTGCGGCCAATTCGCTCTCACAGGGAGGGGCTTCTCCAGGTGCCGTCCACTAGGCAATGCCAGCGGGCGACGCCAAGGAGTAGGGCCTTCTCTGTGATGGGCCCAACCCTCTGGAATGACCTTCCCCCCGATATCAGAACCACCACAGACTTCCGCTCCTTCCGACAAAAATTGAAGACTCACCTGTTTCGATTAGCTGGCCTGGCATAATTATAATTGTGACAACTGTTACCTCCTGGAAACATATTCTTACCTGGTTATTTATAGGGTACGGTTTTAAATTTAACTGATTTTAGGGTTTTTAGAACCAGATTTATATTCTTCCGTACAGTTCTTTTTAAATTTTTAACCTCCTCCTTATGTGTATTTATATCTGTATTTATATTTGTATTTGATACTTATTGTTTGTTGTGTGGACTGTACACCGCCCCGAGTCCTTTTCGGGAGAGGGGGTGGTCTAGAAATTCGAAGAAAATAAAAATAAATATCTGTCTGTCTGTGTATCTCTATCTCTCTGTCTATCTATCTATCTCTATCTTTCTTTCTTATCTATCTTATCTATCATCTATCTATCTACCTTATCTATCTACCTAATCTATTTCATATATATCTTATATTCATATATATCTTTCATATATGTCTTGTTGTATTCAGATCTTTTCCCGTGTATGATTGAGATTGTCTTGGCAACATTTCAGCGAGGTCTCACTCGCTATCTTCAGGCTGGTGTTTTGGGCTTAAAGCGTGATCAGAACTGCCGTCCCTCTACAAACCTTGATGGGTGGGTGTGGAGTGCTGGCCCCATTTCAGCAAGTGGATTGATTGGATGTGTGGCTGTCTCATGATTGGTAGATTGATGCTGATTGGTGCTGGCTGTGGATCCGTTGTTGTTTTGTGTTGTAACAGCCTGGTTGATGGGTGGGGTTCGTTTGTTGACTAGGGCTCATTTCCAGATTGTCACGATGTTAAAAAGTTTGCTAGGCATGAACTGACACTCAAGAGTTAAACTAAGAAAGAGTTATTGCGCAGGTCATAAAAGTTCTTATCTGAAAGTGATTTATTGCGCATGCGTTACACATTCCAGAACTAAATTCCTTTCTTCTTTGTTCGGCTGCCAACTTGGCAACCGGAGATTTTCATTATCAAAATGTAACAATTAGTTATTTTCTGTTTTATTTTATTATTAAAGTTTGTTTATTAATTAGAATACTTCTTAAAGACTTATTTCTTTTTTTTTTTAATATCTCAAAAGATATGCGGAAGGGAATCAGCCTCGGTCCATAGACCTCATTTTCTACAGGGTGTTTTTCCCCTGACACAGATGTCTGGTAGGCGGGAGGCATCGTCACATTTATTCATGTTGTAGGGGTGTTTCTCTATTTTGATAGCTTCCATAATTATTTTCTTGTTGAATTGTTCAGTTTTGGTGATTAATTTGGTTCCTTCAAAATTAATTTCATGTCCTGTAGCTTTAAGGTGCTGGAAAAGGGAGGAAGTTTTTTCTTTTTTCCTTACTGTGTTCTTGTGTTCTGCTATGCGTGCATTTATTCTCCTGTTCGTTTGTGCTATGTATGTTGCAGGGCAGATTTTGCATGGTATTTCGTAGACTCCTTCTAGCTGGATTTTGTCTTTGAGGTTTCTTAAGATGCTGGCTATTTTTTGGTCAGTGTTGAAGGCTGTCTTGATATTGTGTTTGTGGAGAATTTTGCTGATTTTATCTGTGGTGCCTTTGATGTAAGGGAGGAGGGCGATGCCGTTGTCCTGTTCTGTGTCTTGGTTTTTGGGGGGAGTCTCCCTTTGGATTAGGTTGGTAATTGTTTTTCTTTGGAATCCGTTGGAGATTAATATGTTTGTGAGAGTGTGTGATTCAGTTTTCAGGTGGTCTTCGTCACCTAGGCCAGTGGTGGGCAACCTGCGGCTCGCAAGCCACATGCGGCTCTTTACACCCTTTAATGCGGCTCTTCTGTGTGCCGGGTGCCCGCTCCCCTCCCTCCTCTCGGGCTTCGGAGGGAAGCTTCTGCAAAAGCCCGGGCGAGTGACAACCAATTTTGGTCCTATGACTGCAGAATGCTGTAAAATACCATAAATGCAGGCCAGTTGTTGAGTGTTTCAAATGTGATTGGAACACTCAACAAGGTGACCACAGTGTGTGTGTGAGAGAGAGAGTGAGACAGACAGACATAGAGAGGAACAGAGAGAGGGAGGGAGGGAGGGAGGGAATCAGAGAGAGACTGACAGACAGACACACACACACAGAGAGACAGAGAGGAGGAGGGAGGGAGAGAAAGATAGACAGACAGAGAGAGAGACACACACAGAGTGAGTGATTAAGTGAATGAGTGAGAGACAGACGCACCCACATACACAGAGTGACAGAGAGAGAGGAAGGGAGGGTAGAGAGACAGAGGGAGAGACAGAGACAGACACACACACACACAGAGTGAGTGAGAGACAGACAGACATACACACACACAGAGTGACAGAGATGGGGGAGGGAGGGAGAGAGAGACAAAGAGCCAGAGAGAGAGAGAGAGAAAGAAAAAGAAAAAAAGAAAGAAAGTGGGAGAGAGAGATGAAATTAAAAACTACAACATACAAACCTGACTTACTCAAACTATCCAAGGAAATGCAAGGCCAATGTTCACATTAGTGGTTGTGACTTTGTCAGTCAATGTCAGGATGTAATTTTCTCTACATTGTAAGGCAAATTTTACGGAATTTAACGTTATCAATAAATAATATCGTTCTAAAGTTTTTGTTTTATTAGTTGTGTTATTTGTATCCTCTAGACCTATGTGGATACTTGCATGCAGAATATTCTCAATAAAAACTTATTGAAACTAAAAACAGTGTACCATCCTATGTATTTTCGGTTTTAAAAATGTAGCTCTCAAAGTAAATTTCAATCGTGGTTTTGGCGAGATTTGGCTCAGTTGAAAAAAAAGGTTGCCCACCACTGAGCTAGGCGTTTGGTTCTGGAGATGAGGGTCTTGGCTACAGAGTTGATCTGTGCAGGGTGGTGATGGGATTGTGCGTTTAGGTAGCGGTTGGTGTGTGTTTTTGTTTTTTCTGGTAGATGGTGTGTCCTAGGGAGCCATTGGGTTTTTTGTAGATTAGGACATCCAGAAAGGGAAGTTGGTTGTTTGCTTCTATTTCCATGGTGAATTGTATTTTGGGGTGTGGGCTGTTGAGATGTGTGAGGAAGTTGTCCAGTTTTACTTTCCCGTGTGGCCAAATCACAAAAGTGTCATCAACATATCTAAGCCAGAGTTTGGGTTTGTGTCCAGATTTATCTAAGGCGTTAGTTTCAAAATGTTCCATTATAACTTTGTGATGATGGATGAGAGGGGTGCTCCATGAGGAGGGAATGGGGATTTTGCAGTATCCTTCCCCTGGAGTGGGGAGGGAATGGGGATTTTGCAGTATCCTTTCCCTGGAGTGGGGAGGGAACAGAGATTTTGCAGTATCCTTCCCCTGGAGTGGGGAGGGAATAGGGATTTTGCAGTATCCTTTCCCTGGAGTGGGGAGGGAATGGAGATTTTGCAGTATCCTTCTCCTGGAGTGGGGAGAGAATGGGGATATTGCAGTATCCTTTCCCTGGAGTGGGGAGAGAATGGAGATATTGCAGTATCCTTTCCCTGGAGTGGGGAGAGAATGGGGATATTGCAGTATCCTTTCCCTGGAGTGGGGAGGGAATGGGGATTGTGCAGTATCCTTCCCCTGGAGTGGGGAGAGAATGGGGATATTGCAGTATCCTTCCCCTGGAGTGGGGAGGGAATAGGGATTTTGCAGTATCCTTCTCCTGGAGTGGGGAGGGAATGGAGATTTTGCAGTATCCTTCCCCTGGAGTGGGGAGGGAATGGAGATTTTGCAGTATCCTTCCCCTGGAGTGGGGAGGGAATAGGGATTTTGCAGTATCCTTTCCCTGGAGTGGGGAGGGAATGGGGATTGTGCAGTATCCTTTCCCTGGAGTGGGGAGGGAATGGGGATTGTGCAGTATCCTTCCCCTGGAGTGGGGAGAGAATGGGGATATTGCAGTATCCTTTCCCTGGAGTGGGGAGGGAATGGGGATTGTGCAGTATCCTTTCCCTGGAGTGGGGAGGGAATGGGGATTGTGCAGTATCCTTCCCCTGGAGTGGGGAGGGAATGGGGATTGTGCAGTATCCTTCGCCTGGAGTGGGGAGGGAATGGGGATTGTGCAGTATCGTTCCCCTGGAGTGGGGAGGGAATGGGGATTGTGCAGTATCCTTCGCCTGGAGTGGGGAGGGAATGGGGATTTTGCAGTATCCTTCCCCTTCCATGCCCACAAAACCACTCCCACAAACTGTGCCATGCTCACAAACAATTGAATCCCACCACTAGTCCAGATAATCTAATGCTAGACTGGCTTTAAATAGGATGTGGCATTTGTGGTGTGCAGCATCCCAGTCACTTCCGCGAACCATCACACAAAGTCACAACATGCTCCTTTGTTTGGTCAGTGGGCGAACATGTGTTAACAGAGAGATTCCATTGTTCTCATCTGGGATTAGGACGCCTGACGCTGGTAAACCCCAAATTTGGACTCTACAAATCTAGAAACTCATTTTGATTTTCAGCAGCTCCTCGCCCTGATCCCGAAGCTCCTTTGCAGCTTGGTGGTATCTAAGCAACACAGCCAGGACTTCTGATAACCCCCAGCACAAAAAAAAAAAAGGTTTGGCAGGCAAAAAGCGAAAAAAATATTGGATGAAAATTCATACATGGCTAGAGAAAATGATAAAGCAACATATAGATTTAAAGCCCTGAAATATTTTTGTTAGGTCTATTACCAGAAAAATATGGCAAAGGGGTTGTATATTTAATGTTGCATGTGTTGACAGCAGTGAGAATTCTATTCGCACAATATTGGAAAAATCAAGAAACTCCTACAGATGAAAAGATAATTTAAAAAAAGATTAGACTGTGTGGAAATGGATAGGTTAACATTAAAGAACAAAGAGAAAGAAGACAGAATATTATTTTAACATGGGATTTGTTTTACAAATGGTTAGGCAACAAAGGTAGAATTTAGGAGTTGGATAAAGACGAATCAGAATATTATAAGATCTGGGATAAATTTTATCGCTGGTTGGAACAAAAAAAGAAAGACCCCAAATAAGCAATGACTAAGATTTATAGAATGGAGATTAGAATTATGTATGAAATCGTAACAGTGAAAATGTGTAAGACGAGAACAAAATAACGTGGATGGAAGTACGATATCTTTATATTTGTAAATACTGAATAGACCAATTGTAAATAAGCAGCATGGTTATAATATTTAACTTTATAGTTTAGTATGTATGGCAAAGACATTGCCAGGAGGGTTGCACTGTGCCCAATGTTTTAATGTGTGTTTAATAAAAAAAATAACCTTTTAGATAAATTTTAAAAAGAAATTAAAAGTTGGAAGAATAGCACTGTATAGAAGTAAATATTGTTATTATTCTTGATATTACGTATAAGTAAATTGACCAAGACAATACACTTTTTATGAAGCACTTGGGTATGTTAAAGAAAAATGTATAAATAAAATTTACAATAAATGAAAATAAAAAGAGCTGCTGTTTGGCATGAGATAAGGCCATTTACAGAAAGACAAAATGCCATTTCCCTGTAAGGACGTTATCATGGGATAAGTAGGTGCGTGTGCCTGGCTTTTATGCCAGCGATAAAACATTAGGGACAGGAGACGCATAAGAAAACATCCTCTTCTCCAGCAACCTTCCAATCCTACCTGTTATGCAAAAGTGAGCCTCACAACCTCCAGCGTAAATGAGCCGTGTTACTTTATGTCGTCCTACAGGACAGGATCATTAACATATAAAACGTATAAAATCCAGCGTGCCTGAAATACGTACTCTCGGCTCAGGTTGGTGATGATGTCCGTGATACGCATGGTATTTTTATGGCCCTTATGGCATCTGCTTTTCGCTTTATCTTTGAAGGTCTAGACTTCGACTGACTTAGAATAACTTTACTTTGTCACTTCAAATGTACACTAATCGGCACGCATTAACATGACATTTCGTTGGCTACCCAGACTGCTGTTCTTCCAGGGCTTCTTGGAGATGCTCCTTCCTCCGTTTCTCCTCCTTGGGAGAACTGTGAGTACTTTGACGGCACATCAGCTGTCACCTCATTGTCTGCACTCACACAAAACACTGAATCATGAAGTAGGGTTCACACAACTTGGCAACTAATGGAGGTTTAACAGGACCACATTTAGTCTGGGGTGTGGGGGTCCTTGATACTCTCTGAACTTGGGTTGTTTTCTTGCAGATGTTTCATGACCCAACTAAGTAACGTTCTCAATGCTGGAAGGGAGTGGAGTTTGTCAGGAGAAGGAGGAAGAGGAGGAGGAGAGTTGTGGGGTCTTTGGTGCTCTCCAAGAGCTTGGTTCTTTTCTTGCAGATGTTTCATATCTCAAACTAGATAATATCATCAATGGTAGAAGGGAGTGGGGTTTGCAGAGAGGAGAAGGAGAAGATGAAGGAGAAGGAGAAAGAGAAGGAGGAGGAGGAAGTTTTGTGGAGAGGAGGAGGGGGAAGAGGAGGAGGAGGACAACTGTGCCATCTTTGGTGCTCTCTGAAGTTGTTTTGTTTTCTTGCAGATGTTTCATTACCCAACTAGGGAACATTGTCAGTGCTAGAAAGGAGAGGGGTTTGATCTCTGTTTATATACTAGTAGCTCGCTCTGTAATCTTCATAGGAGTGTCCTTGGTGCAGTGGTGGGTTCTGGGTGGTACGGCCCAGTAAGGGTGAACCGGTGGTAGCTGGGAGCAGCAGCCACCGTACCAGAATGAGCAGCTGAGTGTCACTGGGTGGTGGCATGCGCATGCGTGTGCAGCGTGTGTGCCCGCCAAGGATGCCCAACCCCGTCACAGTGTACAGGATGTGATGGGATCCGGAACCCATGACTGCCTTGATTGGGGTATTGTTTACTGCTTGATTGTTGGTCTAGTATTTAGATAGATAGATAGATAGATAGATAGATAGATAGATAGATAGATAGATAGATAGATAGATAGATGATAGATAGATAGATAGATAGATGATAGATAGATAGATAGATAGATAGATAGATAGATAGATAGATAAGATAGATAGATAGATAGATAGATAGATAGATAGATAGATAGATAGATAGATAGATAGATAGATGATAGATAGATGATAGATAGATAGATGATAGATAGATGGATGATATCATGATAGATACATAGAGATGGATAGATAGATAGATAGATAGATAGATAGATAGATAGATAGATAGATAAGATCGATATATATAAAAGCGAAATGCCACTCATTCATCATCACCAAATCTCCAGAACCATAAAAGCCTACAAACTTGAAATTTGGCACATATGTTCCTCTTGGCTTCTAGGTGCTCACAAAGAAAGGATTTTTCGAAATGACCACCAGATCATTAGTATTTCTTATATTATTATTAACTTGCTCTGATGCTAAGGAGTTAGACATTCTACTCCCCCTCCCCACTTGAAAAGAACTCTGTTCCAGCTGCCACTTGGGTGTGGGTATGGCCATCACGTGACTCATATGGCCTGCAGGTTGGCAGTTTAGACATTCTACTCCCCCTCCCCACCTGAAAAACGCTCTGATCTAAGGAGTTAGACTGAGGGGGAGAGAAGGGGATAAGATGGGAGAGGCCTCTGTGGGGCAAGCCTGGGGAGAGAAGGGGAGATGAGAGACCAATCATAACTATTCATTAATTTTCAAGCTGTGTCGATTTATCAAGCCAGATCACATAGTTTCATAGCAGAGCGTGGGTATTCAGCTAGCAGATAGATGAGAGACAGAGATATATATAGACAAACAGACAGAGGTAGATAAATGGATAGAGAGACAGACCAATAGAAGAGACTATTTGTAGCTTAGGCTTGAATTGTGGGGCCCTTGGTGCTCTCTGGTTATTTTCTTGTTGATGTTTCAATACCCAACTAGATAACATCATCAGTGCTAGAAGGGAGTGGAGCTGGAGGAGGAGGAGGAGGAGGAGGAGGAGGAGGAGGAGGAGGAGGAGGAGGAGGAGGAGGAGGAGGAGGAGGAGGAGGAGGAGGAGGAGGATTGTGGGGTCCTTGGTGATCTCTGAGCCTGGTTATTTTCTTGTAGATATTTCATTGCCCAATTGGGTAACATCAGCAGTGCTAGAAGGGAGTGGAGTTTGTTGTCTGTTTATCTACCGGTGGCTTGCCGTGTCAGTGTTGGTGGGCGTGGTCTTGGTAGTTCCGTGATTAGGCTGTTGTTTACTGTTTGTTTGTCTGAATTGGTAGCTCCTTGATTGGAGTATTTTAGTCTGTGCCTAAATAGGACTATGAGGTTTCAGTCTGTCTGACCTGTCTGTCTGTCTGTCTGTCTGTTGTTCAATTTATGAGACCACCCACCTCACTGGGGTGACTCTGAGCAGCTAACATCATTTAAACTTAAAATACCATCAACAATGTGCAAAAAAACCCCAGCCGGTGTATCTCTCTATCCTTTCTCCTGTCCTTCCTATCACCTTCTTTTCCTTTAGCTTTTAAAAAATACCACAATTTGGGGTGACTGCAGGCATTCACCTGGGCACTCTTCCTTCAGAGGAACTGTGGAGATTATGGAAAGTGCAGGAGAAGAAAGTTGAGGGCAAGCTCTGCCCCGAGGCAAAAACTACACAACTGGAATCACAAAGAAGCTTTGATTGATTGACGTCCTCCTGAGCTTTCTTCATCAGAAGTCCAAGAGAAGCTCTATGGTGGAGAAGACCCACTTGCTACACAGGTACTGCTCAGCCACATCCAGGGTCTCCTCCTCTGCTGCACCCCAAGGTTAACAGACTAACAAAGTTGGAAGGGACCTTATAGATCTTTTAGTCCAACCAACACACACACCCCCCAAGCAGCAGATCCTACACCATTTCTGGCAGATGACAGTCCAAGTCTCTCCTTGAAAGCCTCCAGGGATGAAGCTCCCACAACTTCCAAAGGCAACTTCTGTTTCATGGGTTGATTGTTCTCACTGTCAGGAAATTCCTCCTTATTTCCAGCTTGAATCTCTCCTTGTTCCGTTTCCATCCATTCTTCCTTCTCTGGCCTTCGGGTGTTTGGGAGAACAGCTGGACCCCCTCCTCTCTGTGGCAGCCCCTCAAATATTGGAAGATGCTCTTATGCCTCCCCTGGTCCTTCTCTTCCCTAGACTAGCCATGCCCAGTTCCTGCAACCGTTCTTCATATGTTTTCGTCTCCAGCCCCCTCATCATCCTGGTTGCTCTTCTCTGCACTTTTTCTAGAGTCTCAACATCTTTTTATGGTGTGGTGACTATATGGATGCAGTACTCTAAGTGTGGTCTTATCTCCTTAAGAGAGGAGACCCATAACATCTCCTGTCTCTCTGCTCTGGTTGGTCAGGTAGAGTTGACTGAGAAATGATGGACCTTCAAATAACTAGGTGGAAGCCACCACAGAGAAGTTCCTTCTTCTTGGTTCCACCAGATGGATTTTCTAAAGAGAGGGGACCATTGACATGTCCAGCTTCCCCTCTTTGGTGGATCAGGTGGACATAAATGAGAAAATTCAGCCTTTCAAATAACAGGGAGGGAGCCACCACGGAGAAGGCCCTTCTGAAGAAGGCTTACAGGTTGACACTTCTCCTTGATACCACCAGGTGGACCTCCCTAAGACATAAATATGAGACCATTGCCCGGTGTCTGAATTTTGACCATGTGACCTTGAGGATGCTGCAACAGTTGTGTAAAAATGACCGTACGTCAATTTTTCCAGTGCCGTTGCAACTTGGAATGGCCGTGAAATAAACTGTCGTAAGCCGAGGACCAGCTCTATATCTGAGAAGTTTGGTTTGGAGTTTGGTTTCCCTTTTTCCTGCTTGTCTCTGGGAAATTGTATGGATGGGGGTGTTGGGCTTTCTACAGGCTCCGGTACGAAGGTCTGTGTGAGTTCTTCCCCTGCGTTTTCCCATGGGGATCTGATATTCCTTTGGCCTTTGATGTGGCATTTTCCACTCTGGATAATTTCTTGTTCTATAAATCACGACTGACCGACTCAAGGAACGGCTTGGGAGCCCACCTCGGATGGCATGCAAGACAGGTGGCATCTGAAAAATCCTCTGGGAGGACAGCCCCAACAAGTGAGAGAGAGAGAGAAAATAGAGAGAAAGAGAAAGCGAGGAAGAAAGAGAGATAATGAGAAAGAGAGAGGCGGAGAAATAGAGCAAGAGAAAGAGATAGGGAAAGAAAGAGGGAGAGAGAGGGAGAGGGGAGGAAAGAAAGAAAGAAAGAGAGAGAGAGAGAAAAGAGAGAAAAAGAGAGAGACAGAAGAAAGAAGAAAGAAAGAAACTGAAAAAAGGAAAGATAGAGAATGGGGAAGAGGGGGGGAGAAGGAAAGATGGAAGGAAGGAAGGAAAAGAGGGAGAGCAGAGATGAAGGGAGGGAGGAAGAAAAAAGAAAAGAAAAAGAAAGAAAGAAAGAAAGAAAGAAGGAAGGAAGGAAGGAAGGAAGGAAGGAAGGAAGGAAGGAAAAGAGGGAGAGCAGAGATGAAGAGGGGGAGGGAGGAAGAGAGAGGGGGAGGAAGACAGAAAGGAGGGAGGAAGGGAGGAAGGAAAAGAGGGAGAGCAGAGATGGAGGGAGGGAGGGAAGGGAGGGAGGAAGAAAGAAAAAGAAAAAGAAAGAAAGGGGGAGGGAGAAAGAGAGAAGAAAGAAGAAAGAAAGAAAGAAAGAAAGAAAGAAAGAAAGAAAGAAAGAAAAAGAAAGAAAGAAAGAAAGAAAGAAAGAAAGAAAGAAAGAAAGAAAGAAAGAAAGAAAGGACAGTGCAGGCATTGCAGAAGAGCCTTGTTAGTCTCTGATCACCAAAATTCAGATGAACGGCTTAATAAAATGTGTTAGTTCAAAAAAGGTGCTATCACACTCCTTCTCCCTTTGCACACTGACACCCTCATTTCTTAGCCTCGGTGCGAGGCTTCCTCCTGATTGCCTCCCCTCTCCCTGGAAGAGCCTTTTACTTCCCTTCCTAGATTGGTTTGAACTGAAGTTGCAGCAAAACATTATTGTAAGTGAAACCTCCGGACTCTGCGTTAAATAAGGTTGGGAGAATGAGACCGGATAAATTTACTATCCCAAGGCTAGGAGGAAAAAAGACAGGCAGCACAAGCCTAGGAGCACGGAAAGAACCCAATAAAACTGTAAAAGTAAGGGATAGTATTCATTCATTCTTTCATTCATTCATTCATTCATTCATTCATTCATTCTTTCATTCGCTGAAGTAAAGCAACTCTGGGCAGCCTGAATGCAAAGCTGATCCACTGGTGGAGGGACGTAAACCTCTATTAGATGTATTTACTCAGGGTAGATCAGAGGTGTGTTCCTTTTTTAAACGTTTTGCGCATGCCCAGACCTATTTTTGTGCAAATGCGCATGCAGGCACGTACTGCCAGGAGCAAACCCAACCCCCCCCCCTTCCCGGGTTAGATGCTCTACTCTCTCTGCTCTATTTCATCATTTTCCTCAATCTGAGCCATCAGGAATGGATTGACCGGCCCAGAAAGTTATTTATTTATATCCCATATATTTTTATTATTTTTAGGAATAAGGCAGTGAAGGTATCCAACACCCCCTCCTTCTCCGATTCTCCCTCAGAACAATAACCCATCTGCTGCCAGTACTCCATTGTGGTGACTCACATCTAAAAGAGGTGAGGACAGATTATGTGGGCAGCTGGTGGGGAGGACCCTTGCGGTGCTGCTGTGCCAGAGCTTAGCCCCAAAGGTGGGAGATCAAAAGAGCAAGGAGGACGTGGCAGCACGCTGGAAATCCAGGCAGCCCAGCCATGTGCTGGAAAGGGCAGGCTGGAGAGGGCAGATGTGCGTGGGGCTTCAGGTCAGTGATCTCTCACACAAGGAAGGCAGATGTGCACTTGATGGTGGCCAAGCTGAAAGAAGGACAGACTGCTTCCAGCTCCTAAAACCCTCACCGACATTTGATGCTGCCCAACTAGGTAATGTCATCAGCGGTAGAAGGAAAGGGGGTGGTGGAGGAGGAGGCGGTGGTCCTGCGTGCTCTCTGAGCAGAGTGGGTTTCCTGCAGATGTTTCATGACCCAACTAGGGAACATCTTCAGTGTTAAAAGAAAGGTCGTGTGGAGAGGAGGAGGAGGAGGAAGTGGTGGTAGTCGTGGTCCTTGGTGTACTGAGTTTTGTGGTTTTATTTTATTCCACCCCTCCAGTTCTTGTCAGGGGCAGAGGTGCAGAGAGAAAGGATGACCTTGGCTTTCTAGAAAGAATTTTGTTATGGCTACATATTATCTAACTCCGTACAATCCCCCCTCCCATTTTCCCACCATAGAAAAATGCATAGCAGAAGAATAGAAAGTGTGGCAGGCCAAAGATCCAAAAGAAAAGATGGCTGCAGACCTGACACTAACTAGGTAACAGCATCAATGCTAGAAGAAAGTGGGTGTTTGGAGAAGAGGAGGAGGGAGGAGGAAGAGAGGGAGGGAGGGAGGGAGAGGAGGAACAGGGCTACAAGGTGCTTAGGCACTCTTGAGTTTGGTGCTTTTCTTATACACCACTGGGTAAGTGTCTATGGAGCTTCTCATCCTGGTCACGGTTGTCCCAAAGGTGCTTTTTCAAGAGTCAACTGGTTTTTCTTGGAAGACCTTTTGCTTCTCATCCGAGAAGCTAAAGCAGGATGAGACGCGGAAGAGAAAGAAAGATGAGAAGCAAAACGTCTTCAAAGAAAAAAACCAGAAAATCCACTTTCCTCTTGAAAATGTATCTTTGGGACACCCCTAAGTAATATCCCCAGTGCTAGCATGGATGACGTTACCTAGTTGGGCCATGAAATGTCTGCAAGGAAACAATGAAGCTCAGAGAGCACCACAATCCTTCTCCTCTTCCTCCTCCCCCTCCTCCTCCCCTCCACACCCGCCCCTTCTAGGACTGATGACATTAGCTAGTTGGGTCAGGAAAGATCTACAAAAAAAAAAAAAAACCACAAAACCGTGACCCTCACAGTCCTCATCCTTCTCCTCCCCCCCTCCCCACCAACAACCCCTTCTCCCTTTCAGCCCTAATGATGTTGCCAACTTGAGTCATGAAACGTCTGCAAGGAAACAACCAAGCTCAGAGACCACAAAGGACCCCAAATTTTAACCCTGAGCCACAAACATTTTCTTCTCTTGAACTCACCATCTCCTGGTGATTGGCCCAAAGTCACCCAGGTGCCTAAGGTGGAACTAGAACTCGCAGTCTCCTAGCAATTGGTTCAAAATCACCCAGTCAGCTTTCATGGCTAAGGCAGGACTAGAACTCACTGTCATCTAGTGATTGGCCCAAAGTCACCCAGATGACTTTCTTGCCTAAGGTGGAACTAGAACTCACAGTCTCCTAGTAATTGGTTCAAAGTCACCCAGTTGTCTTTCATGGTTAGGGCAGGACTAGGAGTCACCTTCTCCTGGTGATTGGCCCAAAGTCAGCCAGATGGTTTTGTTGTAAGTCTACCCATGTTTCCCCAAAAATAAGACAGGGTCTTATTTTCTTTTGACACCCCCACCCCCACCAGAAATAAGAGCTTGGCCTTATTTTCGGGGAGGTCTTATTATTTTTAAGTTGCAGGAGGCGGCAAGCGTGGTCACCTCATGGCTGCTGCTGTGTTGCAATATTTTCAGGGAGGGCTTATTTTAGCTTATGTGCTCAAAAGCCTAATTGGCTTATTATCCAGGGAGGGCTTATTTTCAGGGAAACAGGTATAAACAATGCCACCTTTTCCTGCGAGAAGACCTAGAGCTGCCGTCTCCGATCTCTTCTGCTTTTGTTAAAAAGAAAGCGAGATGTGGGTTAACTAGCATTATTGATGCTTGCTTTATTATTCTCTAGGCGAGGTCTGGGGTGAGCCAAGCTGATTGAGGTCATTCTCGGATGAAGCCGCAGCCGAGAAGGATCATGGTTACCATTGCAACAAAACATGTTACCTTTGGTTTGGCAACCAATTAGCTTGTAAAGATGATAGGGTTGGCTTCTATTCAAGGCCAACGTTTGCTCCCTCCTTTTAGAGACATTGCTCTACGGGCTGATTTTCCCAACGTCTGTCTTAGCTGCCTGTTGAGGGGTGGGTTTTGGGGGGCGATTGAAGAATTGCAGCAATTGTGTTGTAGTCAGTTGTGTTGTATTCCGAG
The DNA here is from genome assembly GCF_964273705.1 of Natrix helvetica. NCBI lineage: Eukaryota > Metazoa > Chordata > Lepidosauria > Squamata > Natricidae > Natrix > Natrix helvetica. The sequence continues at coordinate 1,892,086 of NC_138552.1, forward strand.
GAAGTTTCCCACCAGGCCCAAACAGCGGGAGAGAGATTGTCTTTCTCCCGCTTAATCTAGAAATTTAGAAATGCTTTCTAAAACTTTGTCAGGCCTGCAGCCATCTTTTCTTTTGGATCTTTGGCCTGCCACACTTTCTATTATTCTATTAGGCATTTTCTATGGTGGGAAAATGGGAGGGGGGATTGTAGGGAGTTAGATGATATGTAGCCATAACAACATTCTTTCCAGAAAGCCAAGGTCATCCTTTGTCTTTGCACCTCTGCACCTGACCGGAACTGGATGGTTGGAAGCTGCCAGTGTGGCAGTGGGAGATTGGACCATGGGATGGACTGGTGGGTGTGGGGGCAAGATCTTGAACTTTCAACTGGGTGGGAAAACCGGGAAGCTTTCAGATTCGGGTTTTCCCAGATGTGCCAACATGGCTCTCTTAATAAATTAGAACTTTGAGGAATCCTTTGCCTCGGAATCTGATTTAATTTTGGATGCTATTTGGAACCCTGACAGCTTCCCCCCTGAGGAACAGCGTTCGAATCAGCCTGTAATATCAAAACGAAGCTGTTTTTCCCAGCTTCCCTCCCACCAGAACTTCACCCACCGCAAAAGAGCCTCCGGTTTTGCAAACTTGGTTCAAATTTGGTTCAAATTTCTCCGGCAGGGTTTTGATATGGTTTTACAGACTTACAATCATTTGTTTATTGATCTGCAAATGCAGAATCTTGGAACCTGCGAGAGACGTTCCCCAGACGTTGATTCAGAGTTCATCAAAGAGGAACCTCATTGGACAGGGACAATATCTAGATCACATGAAGTGTTGATACCACTTTACAATCCCTTGGGAAGGCCACACTCGGAATTCTGCATCTGGTTTTGATCGCCACCATGTAAAAAAGATGTTGAGACTCTAGAAAGAGTGCAGAGAAGAGCAACCAAGAGGATTAGGGGACTGGAGGCTCAACATAACAGAATAACAGAGTTGGAAGGGACCTGGTAGGTCATCTAGTCCAACCCCCTGCCCAAGCAGGAGACCCTACACCATTTCTGACAGTTGGCAGCCCAGTCTTTTCTTGAAAGTCTCCAGGGATAAAGCTCCTACAACTTCTGAAGGCAAACATATGAAGAACAGTGGCAGGAATTGGGTATGTTTAGTTTGATGAAAGAAGGATTAGGGGTCATATGATACCAGTCTTCCAATATTTGAGGGGCTGCCCCAAAGAAGAGGGGGTCAGCCTATTCTCCAAAGAATCTGGAGGCAGGACAAGAAGCAACTAATGGAAACTCATCAATGAGAGAAGGAACTAAGGAGAAACTTCCTAACAGTGAGGACAATTAACCAGTGGAATAGCTTGCCTTCAGAAGTTATGAATGCTCCATCACTGGAGGTTTTTAAGAAGAGATTGTGCAAACATTGGTCTGGAATGGTAGAGAGTCTCCTGCATGAGCAGAGGGTTGGACTAGAAGACCTCCAAGGTCCCTTCCAACTCTGTAATTCTGTATTCATTGAATGCTTAGAAAACCTCCCTCCATCCTTCTCTCCATCCACGTCGACAAATAATGAGATACGCTGCTCTGAGATTCACCCGTTCTTCTCTCGATTTCTTATGTCTTCCTTGCTTTCCTTTCACAGCCGACCAGCCACCTCTCACAATACCCCACTCGCAGCCCTACACATATTAACCTCACCTGGGGCCATCATTCAACAGGTTCAGAACCGTCCTATCAATCAGTGAAAGCCGAAACTGTGAAGTAGAAACATGTCAGAATATTCATGAACCAGTAGAGAAATGGTACATGATCAGCCAATGAATAAGGCTTAGTAACAAGGTCAGCCAATGGGAGCTGAAACAATTTGGAGTCTGGGTGTGGCTGTCAGGCCTGCAGGTGGCTCTTTTTAGGATCTTTGGCCTGCCACACTCTCTATTATTGTGCTGTTTCATTAGTGGGGAATTGGGAAGGGGAATAGTAAGGAGTAGAATGTGTTGTTGTCAAAATAAAACATTTCTTTCTGGAAAACCAAGGTCATCTTTTGTTCTCTACACCTCTGAGCCTGACTGGAACTGGATGGATGGAAGTTGCCAGCGTGGCAGTGAGAGATTGGACCACTTGATGGACTGGTGGGTGTGGGGGCAAGATCATGAATTTTCAACTGGGTGGGATAACCGGGAAGCTTTCAGATTCGGGTTTCCAGAGATGTGCCAACATGGCTCTCTTCATAAATTGGAAATCCTTTGCCTTGGACTCTGATTTAATTTTGGATGATATTTGGAACATTGACAGTGGCTTAGCTCCAAACTGAAACGAAAAGAAACTCATTCTCTGTATAGTTTGCTCTCTGTGTTTGAACCTGCTTACAGTCTCTCCTCTCTACCACGTTGGAAGAATCTGCTGTTGGTATTGTACATTTATTCATGTGTTATTATGTATGTAAGGAAGACAATGAATCCTGCTGAATCAGTTTTCTGTGTGTGCTTTCTGGATTTGATTTTTCTGCAACAAGTTCTGACAAAACAGGCCTTATTCAAACCAGATGTTGACCATTTGCATTCCTTCTTGGGTTTTTGAACCATTGATTTGGTCTTCCGTTCTCTCCATCTCATTCATCCATTCTGATCTCTTCACCAAATATTTTTTCCTCCTGGATCCCGTTTATTCAGGAGGATGCTCAATTTCCCTCCCACTCCAATGTTTTCCCCAGAACTCCCATCATTTCTACTCACCCATCGCTCACTGTTGCTATCAATTCTTATGTTTCATAAACTCCAGAAGCCACTTTACTGACAAAAAAAGTTGTACTTATTGTGGCTCTTTCCATCGTCTGTAAACGGGCCCCTTAGCTTCTATGCATGCATTCAACAGCTCCTCTCCTCAAGATCAGGCCAACTCCACTCAAAACATTCTTCTCCTTTCTTTTAATTTCATAGGCATACTCGTTCATAGTTCAATCGTTCATTCATTTTATTTATTTATTAGATTGGCAATGAATGGAAACTAATCAAGGAGAAAAGCAACCTAGAACTAAGGAGAAGTTTCCAGACAGTTAGAGCACCCTGCCAATAAAAGTGGGCATGGTCAAGGCTATGGTTTTCCTACTTGCAATAGGAGGCTGTGAAGGTTGGACCGTAAGGAAGGCTGAGCGCCAAAAAATGGAGGCCTTTGAACTCTGGTGCTGGAGAAGAAGACTCCTGCATTGAGTCCCTTGGACTGCAAGGAGATCCAACCGGTCAGTCCTAGAGGAGATCAACCCTGACTGCTCTCTAGAAGGCCAGATCCTGAAGAGGAAACTCAAATACTTTGGCCACCTGATGAGAAGGAAGAAGGACCCCCTGGAGAAGAGCCTCATGCTGGGAACGATGGAGGGCAAAAGAAGAAGAAGGGGACGGCAGAGAATGAAGTGGCTGGATGGAGTCACCAAAGCAGTAGCTGTGAGCTTAAATGGACTCCAGAGGATGGTAAAGTATGGGAAGGTCTAGGAGGAACATTGTCCATGGAATTGCAATGGGTGGAGAAGACCCCCGAGAGTCCTTTGCACTGCAAGGTCATCCAACCAGTCAGTCCTGGAGGAGATCAACCCTGATTGCCCTTTAGAAGACCAGATCCTGAAGAAGAAACTCAAATCCTTTGGCCACCTAATGGGAAGGAAGGACTCCCTGGAGAAGAGCCTCATGCTGGGAATGATGGAGGGCAAAAGAAGAAGGGGACGGCAGAGAAGGAGGTGGCTGGATGGAGTCACCGAAGCAGTCGGCCTGAGCTTCAATGGACTCCAGGGGATGGTAGAGGACAGGAAGCCCTGGAGGAACGTTGTCCATGGGGTTGCGATGGGTTGGACACGACTTTGCAGCTAACAACAACAACAGAGCAATTAACCAGTAGAATAACTTGTCTCCAAAAGTTGTGGGTGCTCCATCACTGGAGGCTTTCAAGAAGAGATTGGACAGCCATTTGTCCAGAATTGTACAGGGCCCCCTGCTTGAGCAGGGGGTTGGACTAGAAGACCTCCAAAACCCCTTCCGGCAGTGTTGTTCTGTTATTCTGTTCAGTGATACGCTGATCTTTGTCCCAAAGGTGCTTCTTTCAAGAGGTAACTGGACTTCCTGGTTTTTCTTTAAAGACATTTCACTTCTCATCCAAGAAGCTTCTTCAGTTCATCTTTGCAAGCCAGGATAACCTCATCCAAAGTCTACTTACCAATTCATACCCACCACCTAGAAAGTACATGCCTTTTACTAACAGTGGATGTTCTGAACCTGATATCCCTTGATATATTGGTGAGGTCAAGAGGCCGCAATTGGTCCAAATGTGTCAAATGAGCTTCCATAATTAAGGTCAACACCTTAGCTACCTTGGCAAATGTGCAGATAATGGGGTTTTAAAATATTAAGGTGAACGGATGACATCACGGTAACCTTAAGTTCGGCAACCCAATTCATACCTAGGAATTCAACCCCAAGGGCAACATTTAAAATAGAGAGACGTCAATGAATGAGAAAATGAGGAAAGGTGGTAGAGGATTGGTAAAAAAATTAAGTATGCCTTTTAATGAGTGTTGTCTCTTGATGGTTGCATCCATGCCATGTCCTTGGCTGTTTAATAGGAGTGGATTGCCTTCTTCTGGATTTTATTTCCTCCATCGTAAACAGAGGAAGCAGGTGGGCACCTAACGAAGTACAGATAATCCTCAACTTACAACCACAATGTCTGTTGCTAAGTGAGACAGTTGTTACGTGAGTTTTGCCCTATTTTATGACCTTTCTTGCTACAACTGTTACATGACTCACTGCAGTTGTTAAGATAGTCACACGGTTATTAAGTGAATCTGATTTTCCCATAGACTTTGCTTGTCAGAAGGTTAATCAGAATATTGCTTGCCTCCAGAGGTTGTGAATGCTCCAACACTGGAAGTTTTTAAGAAGAGACTGGACAACCATGTGTCTGAAGTAGTGTAGGGGGTTGGACTAGAAGATCTCCAAGGTCCCTTCCAACTCTGCTATTCTATTCTAAATCGCTTTTTGCAGTACGGATGTAACTTCAGTCACTAAATGAACTGTTGTTAAGTCGAGGACTACCTGTAGAAACCAAGTTTGAACCTAATTAGTTTCTGAGATCAACCAAAGTCAACTAGATGTTGCCAGATGCGTAGACTGTGAGAGAGAGAACGGACACGCCTGTGGTTTCGTGGACGTAGCTATGGAATGGTCTTCCCAACAGCGGAAGGGGCTTCCTGTAGCGAGTAAGGACGGTGACCTGGATGGAAAGACCAAGAATATTCTCTTTGGCAAAGGAGACGGAAACATTTTAAAGTCCTGAGAAATCTGAAGAAGCTCAGACAAGATGCCTCCCTGATTGACAGGCATAGAAGCACAATCAGCCTTGGAAGATTGTGTTATTATAGCTGATCTCAATCAAGGTAACTCTTCCTTTGCAAGTGAGATCCACTCTGATCTGCTTAGTGCGTAGACATTTGCCCTTCCTTTCTTCCTTCCTTCCTTCCTTTCTTCCTTCCTTCCTTCCTTTCTTTCTTCCTTCCTTCCTTCCTTTCTTTCTCTTCCTTCCTTCCTTCCTTCTTTCCTTCTGTCCTTTCTTTCTTTCTCTTCTACCTTTTCCTTCCTTTTTGCTTTTTGTTCTTTTTCCCTTCTTTCATTTCCTTCTTTCTTTCTTCCCTTCCATCCTTCCTCCTTGCTTCCTCCTTTTTTTTCTTGCTTCCATCCTTCCTACTTTTATTCTTTTCTTCCTTTTACTTCCCTTTCTTCCTTTTCTCTTTCATTCCTTTCTTCCTCACCTTCCTCCTTTCTTTTTTCTTTCTTTCTTTCTACCTTTTCTTTCTTCCTTCTTTCTCTCTCTTTCCTTCTTGCCTCCCTTTCTTTCTTTCTTTCTTTCTTTCCCTTCCACCTTTTCTTCCTTCTTTCCTTCTTCCCTTCCATCCTTCCTCCTTTCTTCTTCCTTTTCTTCCTTCCTTCCCTTTCATCTTCCCTTTCTTCTTTTTCTTTTTCATTCCTTCCTTCTCTTCCTCCTTTCTTCATTTTCTTCCCTTCTTCCTTTTCTTTCTCTTTCCTTTCTGCCCTCTCTTCTTTGACCTTTATAGCAATGACATGGCTGTCCATTCCACAGCTCCGGTGCAGTACCTCTGAAAAATTCAAGCTCCCTACAACACCTACCACTACTCACTACTACACCCCTGGCTGGCTGAGTCAGAATGTCCACATTGGGGGAGAGGGGGGGGTCAGCTATGGGGGGAGGGGGGTATGAAGTGGGCATGTTAAGGCAGCCATGTTCGATTGTCCCATGTTCTGTGCCCAGGAGGCCACAGGTTCCTTCTGGAGGGCCAGAGATAGGGGTTGTTCCTCTATCCTGGTCCTATTAGATCTCTCGGCGGCTTTCGATACCATCGACCATGGTATCCTGTTGCGCCGACTGGGGGGGTTGGGAGTCAGGGGCACCGTTTTACGGTGGTTCGGCTCCTACCTCTCTGGCCGGACACAACGTGTGTTGGCAGGGGAGCAGAGATCGACCCTGAGACCCCTCACTTGTGGGGTGCCGCAGGGGTCGGTTCTCTCGCCACTCCTGTTCAACACATACATGAAACCGCTGGGCAAGATCATCCGTGGTTTTGGGGTGGGATATCATCTGTATGCTGATGATACGCAGCTATACATCTCCACCCCGAACCACCCCAACGAGGCCGTCGAAATGATGTCCCGGTGCTTGGAAGCCGTACGGATCTGGATGGATGACAACCGACTCAAACTCAACCCCTCCAAGACGGAGTGGCTGTGGCTTCCGGCCCCCCGGTTCAACCAGTTGCTTCCATCTCTGGCCATCGGGGGCGAGCAACTGGCCCCCATGGAACGGGCGCGCAATTTGGGCGTCCTCCTAGATGCCCGGCTGTCCATGGATGACCATGTAACAGCCGTGGCAAGGGGGGCGTTCCCCCAGGTTCGCCTGGTGTGCCAATTGCGCCCCTTATTGGACCGGGATGCCTTGCGCACAGTCACCCATGCGCTAGTGACGTCTCGCCTGGACTACTGCAATGCTCTCTACATGGGGCTTCCCTTGAGATGCACACGGAGACTACAGTTGGTCCAGAATGCGGCCGCGCGGGTGATTATGGGGAGGACTAGGTATTCCCATGTAACACCTCTCCTGCGCGAGCTGCACTGGCTTCCTGTGGTCTACCGGGTGCATTTCAAGGTTCTGATTATGATCTTTAAAGCGCTCCATGGCACAGGACCTAGTTACTTGCGGGATCGCATCCTGCCTCATACATCCCTACGACCAATCTGCTCACACAGAGAGGGACTTCTCCGGGTGCCGTCCACTAAACAGTGTCGGGGGGCGACACCCAGGAGCAGGGCCTTCTCTGTGATGGGCCCAGCCCTGTGGAATGACCTCCCCCTTGATATCAGGATTACTTCCGATCTCCGCTCCTTCCGTGTAAAGCTCAAGACCCACCTCTTTCAACTGTCTGGCCTGGCTCAACCGTAGTTTATCCTTTTCCTCCTGACAGTCCTTTTTTAAATTGTATTATTATTTCGGGGTATTTTAATGACTAATTTAATTTTATTATTATTAATGTAATGTATTTTTAATTATTACCTCCTCCATGCATGTATGTATATGTATCTATATGTGTGTATTTCTATGTTTATATGTATGTATGTATATTTTATTGTACGCCGCTCCGAGTCCCTTGCGGAGAGGGTGCGGCTAACAAATTAAATTTCTATTCTATTCTATTTCTATTCCAACTGGATGGGGTGGGAGTGAGGGAAGTCAACCCTCCTACAATGAATGAAATATTTTGAGAAATATTTTAAAGGGCAGGATAAAATATATCCTCCTAAAAGAGAAATAAAAAATCTTAAGGGAGACAGAAGCTCAGCCCTGCCCCTAGCAGGTATTTGGTGCCCACTGAGAAGGGCCAGCCTATCGACAAGACAAAAGACCTTCAGCTCCAGGGTGATGGGACCAAACATGGGACATAACAGGATTTTCTAGCAGCAGGGCTGACTGCATTCCAAAATCACCTGGGGACATTGCATCAGAGTCCAAACTTCAACCAAACGTATCTCAGACAAACATGACCCCACATGGCCCCACGGGAGTCTAACTACAGCCAATAGAAGACAAGTTCTTGCACAGGAACAGGAAGCTCAAGGGCAAGGCCCAAGAGAGGGTATAAATAACCCTCACGCTCCACTCCATGTGTTCAGCTGCCCAGGACCTCAAACCCCACGTGGTCCTGTCCATCAATAAACCATCTTTCCAACCAGCCTCCATGTTTCCAGTGTCTTTCTCCCCGCTTGGAACTGAACCCAGGTGGATAGTTCTCAAATGGAGCTCGTACTCCCTTCTCCAAACCACAGGGATGTGACTGTGTGGGAAGCCCCGGAAGGCTCTTTTTCAGGCCCTGCCCCACGGTCGTTCACCCCCTTCCTCCATGCAGGCTCCTGACCCCCCACCCCCCATCCACCTGGCTTCATGCCTCTTCAGCTGTGGCTATAAATTGCTTTCCCGATTGCGCTGAACTGCACCCGCTGTAATATTAAAAGGTGACGAAGGTTTTATGAAGCTGGGCCAACCGCTCCTATGAATGTCAATGACGGCCATCATTTCCCCACAAGGCTTTTGTGGCCACTCATGCCTGAGAATTCCCATGAATTCCCCCCCCCCCAGTCAATTTTCCATCTGGAGAGAAAAACAGCTGTAAACCTCACCTCTGGAATGGCCAAGTTAGCTCAGGAAACTGCCATATACAAGCTCACATTATTTGCCCACCATCATTCCCAAGAACGACTCCAGCCTGCCTCCAGCTGACACCCTCAGGTTGCTTTCTCTCACACACACACACACAAACACACATGCACACAAACACATACACACACTTGTATAATCCCCAGCTACCCTGTTTTCCTGAAAATAAGACCTCCTCGGACAGGGGTGGGTTGCTATCACTGCTGGTTTGGCATGCAAAAAACATTTTGCAGGCATGAATGCTTTGCTCGTGGAAAGGCCAAATGCGCAGCTAAAAAGGTCAGCGCATGAGCAGAACATTAGAAAAGGGGAAAAAATTAAATGTTTGCAATGAAGATCGTCCTGCGCATGTGCAGAACCAAAAGCCAAGATGGCGGTGCCGACAATAGAACCCGTTCCGAGGCGTTGCAGGCGAAGTTACTATCTACTCAGCCGAACTAGCCTGAACTGGTAGGAACCCACTTCTGTCCCCGGATAATAAGCCCAATTGGGCTTTTGAGCGCAAGCGGTAAAATAAGCCCTCCCCGGAAATATTGCAACACAGCAGCAGCCATGAGGTGACCACGCTCGCCGCCTCCTCCTGCACCTCAAAAATAATAAGACCTCCCTGAAAATAAGACCAAGCGCTTATTCCGGGGGTCTTATTTTCGGGGAAACACGGTAGCTTTATTCCAAAGAGGCTTTTTTTCCAAGAGGCAGCTGGACTTTCTTGTTGTTGTTTTTTTTGTTTGTTTGAAGACATTTCACTTCTCATCCAAGAAGCTTCTTCAGCTCTGACTGGATGGTGGGGAAGGGAAGGACTCTCTTTTGTTGTGCTGATTGGGAATCGTGGGATTTTAATGAACAATGCATCTTGAATCCTAGGGTTGGAAGGGGACCTCAGAGGTCTTCTAGTCCAACCGTTCCTCAAAGCAGGAGACCTTCTACCATCCCGATCAAGTAATTGTCCAATCTTGTCTTGAAAGCCTCCAGGGACTGAGCACTCACAAAGCCATGAAACAAGCGTGTCCACTGATTAATTGTTCTCACTGTCAGGAAATGTCTCCTTAATTCCAGGTTGGGTCTCTCCTTGATTACATTTCTATCATTTGCTTCTTCTTCTACCCTCAGGTTCCTTGGAGAATAGCTTGAGAATAGAATAGAATAACAGAGTTGGAAGGGACCTTGCAAGTCTTCTAGTCCAACCCTCTTCTTAAGCAGGAAACCCTATACCATTTCAGATTAATGCTTGTCCAATCTCTTCTTAAAGACTTCCAGTGTTGGGGCATTTACAACTTCTGGAGGCAACATCTGTTCCACTGGTTAATTGTTCTAACTGTAAAGAAATTTCTCCTCAGTTCTAAGTTGCTTCTCTCCTTGATTAGTTTCCACCCATTGCTTCTTCTCCTGCCTTCAGGGGCTTTGGAGAATAGTTTGACTCTCTCTTCTTTGGGGAAACCCCTGAGATATTGGAAGACTGCTATCATGTCTCCCCTGGTCCTTCTTTCTATTAAACTAGACATACCCAGTTCCTGCAACCGTTCTTCATATGTTTTAGCCTTCACTCCCCCAACCCTTTTTCTTGCTCTTCTCTGCACCCTTTCCAGAGTCTCAACATACATCATGTATTTGGTATAGATCAGAGGTGGGTTCCTACCAGTTCGGACCGGTTTGGCCGAATAGATAGTAACTCGGGCGGACACGTGACCGTACCAGTTCTACCCTGGGTGCAGCCATCTTTATTTTCTGTTTTGCACATGCGCAGAACAATCTTCATTGAAAATCTAAGTTTGTTGCAGGCCCACAACGAGCTCCAAGCGAGCAAATCCAGGGAACTCCAGCCATGGCCTGGGGTAAGTTCCAGCAGGTTCCACAGAGTGGAGCTGGAGAGCAGACAGGTCCATCCGACCTGCCTGAAGAACCGGTTCCAAATGAACTGCGCAGGACTGGTAGAGCGAAACAAAGACCCGCCTACCTCAAAGACTATGTGACCAATAGGAACAGCCCAACCAAGAGGGGAGGGGTGTTAGATATTAACACTAGCTACCATGGTTTCCACTCTGGTCCTCCGTTCCGGCGGGAACAGAGGTTTAATCTGATTGGCTAAGAGGTCTGACAGCTCCCTATAAAAGGGTTGCTGTCAGACTGAACAGTTGCTGGATTGTACATACTTGTCTGTTCAAATAAAGAGCTGTTGTTGTGTTAAGCCAGTGTCTGCCTTCTCATTGCCCGATCTAACAGAAAAAATGCAATTTTCCCCCTTTTTTAATGGGGTGTGCATGCCAATCCCAGAGAGGTCCCAGAGATGGGCCATTCTTTGCAAAAACAGATGCATTTTTGCCTTCCCCCAGCCTCCAGAAGCACTTTGCAGGCTTCAACAGGGCTGGGGGAAGGCACAAATTCCTCAATTTTTGTGAAAAACGACCCGTTTTCCACCCATTTTTTGCAGAAATGGAGGCGTTTTTGCCCTCCCCCAGCCCTGTTGAAGCCTGCAGAGGGTTCCCGGGGGCCGGGGAGGAGAAAAACTGTTTTTTCTTACTGGGGAGTTTGCAGGTGCTCCCTTACCTCCGGCGAGGCTGAAGCCGCCCTCCCCCAGTCAAAACGTTTCGCCACCGTTTCGGTAGGCGTGGCTTGGTGAGGGGATCATGTGACTGAGTGTGCATGAGTGACTTAAAGTTGGTCCCCACATCTAGCCATGCCACCGAACCAGTAGTAAAAAAATTTGAAACCCACCCCTGGTATAGAGAGTGCCAGATTGGAGTATCCTGGTTTATTTAAAGCAGGGGTGTCCAAACTTGGGAACTTTAAGACTTGTGGACTTCAACACCCAGAATTCCCCAGCCAGCTATGCTGGCTGGGGAATTCTGGGAGTTGAAGTCCACAAGTCTTAAAGTCTTAAAGTTCCCAAGTTTGGACACCCCTGATTTAAAGGTTGGGTATTCCACACAAACCCAGGTAGAGTTCATGATCAAACAAAGTTCAGGTGGGACAAGAAATTCTTGTCTAAATGATTTTTATTTCCCCCTCTCTAATTTGCCTCAGTGTTGTTTTCTTAGCTCAACTCTGGAGGGAACCACTAATTTTGAGCCAAATTTTGGGCCATGGTCTCCGAGTTCATTAAGATTCCTTGTAAATCAATTATTTAATGAGTGATTAAGGTGCACTCAAATATATCAAGGGGATTTCCCAGGTGAGGCCGTGTTTAAAGCGGAATTCTTTGTTTTTGTTAATGGATGAGAACTAGAGTATTATGTGGTTCAAAATGCATACACACATATGCAAGTATGCAAACACACAGAGAGAGAGAGAGAGAAAAGAAATACACAAATGGACACACACACACACACACACACACACACACTCTGTTCCAATTCTGCTGCAAAGAGTGAATTAAAATATATTCTTTCCAAAGGTTACTTGCAGCTCTGCAATTATTCTGTGGTGGAGGCGCATTATTAAAGATTGGCTTCAGTTTTTATACAAAAAGATAATAATTCCAAGCTGGAAATATTATTATTTTCCCCATAAAAGGAGGAAGGAGAGGGGAGAAGGAAGCTGATTTTTTAATACAGTTTTCATTCCTAGTCTTTATGAGCTCCTTGGCTGCCAACCACTTACGCTGTTATGCAATTGAGCACAATGTAAAACATGAAATGAGCAGGCATTTTAAAAAAAAAACCCTCTTCAAAAGGAGCCATTTGATCTTAGAGAGTTGAGATTTATAAAGAAAACCTTCCAGCCAGCCCTTAGCCACTAACGGAACGATAATTGAATTACTACTGAAAGGACAATTCAGAAGGCAAGCAAACCACAATCCTACCTCCTTACGGATCTATAAGTAAATCCCACTAAACGCACCCATGCTTCCTTCTGTGTAGATATGCAGTTATTCATTTAGTGACCATTCAAAGTTACGACAACATTGAAGAAGCAACTTACGATCATTTTTCACGGCCGATGCAGCGTTCCCAGTGTGATCAAATTTCAGACATTTGGCAGCTGGCCCAAATTGATGACGGTTGGAGTGGCCCAGGGTCACGTGATCCCCTTTTGCGAACTTCTGGCAAGAGAAGTCCTTGGGGGGGAGTGGGGGAGATTCACTTTACGGGTGTGTTACTCACTGAACAATCAATAAATCAATCAGAATAGAGCTGGAAGGGACCCTGGAGGCCTTCTAGTCCAACCCTCTGCCCAAGCAGGAGATCCTATACCATTTCAGACAAGTGGCTATCCAGTCTCTTCTTCAAAAACTCCAGTGGTGGAGAAGCCACAAATTCTGATGGCAACTTCTGTTCCACCGGTTAATTCTGCTCACTGTTAAGAAGCTTCTCCTTAACTCCAGGTTGCTTCTCCATCACTGAAGATTTTTAAGAAGAGAGTAGGCAGCCATTTGTCAGAAATAGTATAGGTTCTCCTGCTTGAGCAAGGTCCCTTTCAGCTCTGTTCTATTCAATATTCTATTCTGTTCTGTTCTGTTCTATTCTAGTCATAACTTAAAGGTCCCTTCCAGCCTTGTTATTCTATGGCCCATGTTCTAATCTATATGTCCCTTCGTTCTGTTGAAATCACCTTGTCCTCTAAAACTTGCAATTGTAAGTACATATCTTGATAGCTGTCTTCTAGTATTTGAGGGCCTGTCACAGAGAGTAGAGTAGAGTGGAGTGGAGTGGAGTGGAGTGGAGTGGAGTGGAGTGGAGTGGAGTGGAATAGAATAGAATAGAATAGAATAGAATAGAATAGAATAGAATAGAATAGAATAGAATAGAATAGAATAGAATAGAATAACAGAGTTGGAAGGGACCTTGCAAGTCTTCTAGTCCAACCCCCTTAAGCAGGAAATCCTATACCATTTCAGATTAATGGTTGTCCAATCTCTTCTTAAAGACTTCCAGTGTTGGGGCATTCACAACTTCTGGAGGCAACTTCTGTTCCACTGATTAATTGTCTTCACTGTCAGGAAATTTCTGCTCAGTTCTAAGTTGCTTCTCTCCTTGATTAGTTTCCACCCATTGCTTCTTGTTCTACCCTCAGGTGCCTTGGAGAATAGCTTGACTCCCTCTTCTTTGTGGCAGCCCCTGAGATATTGGAATTCTGCTATCATGTCTCCCCTAGTCCTTCTTTCTCTTAAGCTAAACATACCCAATTCCAGCAACCGTTCTTCCTATGTTTTAGTCTCCAGTCCCCTAATCATCTTTGTTGCTCTTCTCTGCACTCTTTCAAGAGTCTCAACCTCTTTTTCACATCGTGGTGACCAAAACTGAATGCAGTATTCCAAGTGTGGCCTTATCAAGGCCTTATAAAGTGGTATTAATCCTTCATTTGATCTTGATTCTATCCCTCTGTTGATGCAGCCTAGAACTGTGTTCGCTTTTTTGGCAGCTGCTGCACACGGCTGGCTCCTATTTAAATGGTTGTCCACTAGGACTCCAAGATCCCCCTCACAGTTACTACTGTTGAGCAAGGTATCACCTATACTGTACCTGTGCATTCCGTTTTTGTTGCCTAAATGTAGAACCTTACTCTTTTCACCACTGAATTTCATTTTATTAGATAGTACCCAATGTTCAAATTTGTCAAGATCCTTCTGTATCTTAAGCCTATCTTCTGGAGTGTTGGCTATTCCTGCCAGCTTGGTGTCATCTGCAAATTTGATGAGTTCCCCATTTATTCCCTCATCCAAATCATTGATCACCTGTTTCAATCAGCTGGCCTGGCACTCTCTTAGTTTTACCTCCCGGGGATTTATTTTAATTGGGTTTGGGTTTTAATTGGGGATGTTTTTAAGGTTTTAACTGCTTTACTTTAAGATACAGTCTTCTAACCTCCTCATTTAATTTAAGATTTGTGTATTTATATTTATTCCTATGTATTTGTGTTTTAATTTGACTGTACACCGCCCCGAGTCCCTTTCGGGAGAGGGGGCGGTCTAGAAATCTAAATAAAGTAAAGTAAAGTAAGTAAATTGATGAAGATGTTGAAGAGTACTGGGCCAAAAACAGAGCCTTGGGGTACTCCACTGCATACTTCCCTCCATGTAGATGCAGTTCCATTGAGGACTACACGTTGAGTGTGGTTGGTCAGCCAGTTACGAATCCATCTGGTGGTGATGCTGTCTAACCCACATTCTTCTACTTTATCTAGTAGTAGGTTATGGTCTATCTTATCAAATGCCTTACAAACAAGGAAGAAGGTAGACAAGGAAGAAGGAAAGATGGTAGGAGAGAGAGAGGGAGGGAGGGAGGATTTAAAGAAGAAAGGAAAGAAAGTTGGAAGAAAATGCAAAAGGATGGAAGGATGGAAAGAAGAAACCCTCTGTATACTTCCCTCCATGTAGAGGCAGTTCCATTGAGGACTACATGTTGAGTGCAGTTGGTCATCCAGTTATTGGAAGAAGGGATAAATCTTGAGCATATGTTCCTTTTGTAAAAGAAGTCGCAAGGTTACGGAGACGCCCTGAACCCAAGCCAGATTAGCTGGGGAAAGAGGCACCCACTCTTCCCCAGGCTCTGATCTTCTGCCAGGAAAACCTCCGGCAGGAAAACCGCATGATGTTATATTTTGGCCGAGTGTGTTCCCCTGACGCTTCCTTGCGGTCTCCAAAATCCTTTTTAGCCCATCCAGCAAAATAAGCCTCTACGCGGATGCAGTGGGCTTATTAAATTGCTCTCTAATATCCCCATTATTTCACATCTCCCCATTTCGCATGGAGATGTCAGGACACGGGGGACGAGGAGATGTCCAAAGCTTTCAAGGATTTTTGTAGAAACCCCAGATTGGTGATCCAAGACGGGCTTGGTTTTTTTTTCTATCCGTTCTTCTCAGAGCTCAAAAGCTGTTTTGAAGTCCATCTCTCTCTGGAGAACGTGCTTCCCTTCTGGCCCACACATCCAAGAATGCTGCTCCTGGCCATCTATTTCCCAAGGTGGCCTCTCTATCGTTTGCGTAGGATAAGGCAGGACGATGGCTGTAATTTCAGCTTCATGAGACATCTGGTAGGAGATCTGCAGGCAGGGGGGAGGGAATCTCTCTGGAGCTTTCTTCCATTGTACAAAAACAACCACGGTGATGTTGGAGGACTTTCAGCACTCCAGCTGAGGGAGGCTCTTCTTCTCAAGCTGTGCCTTTGTGAAGAAGAAAGAGGGTCCCCTTGGAGCTGGCGAACTCTGTAGAAGTTTATATGCAGTACAATGCAGTGAGACACGTGCAGATCTGCCCATTGGGGAAACAAAACATCCACTTCACAAGCGCATGGCGCAACCTAGGAGAGCAAACCCATCATGGCTAGATTGAGAAGGCCATCTGCATTTCAAAGACAAAGGCCGCTCTTTTGAAGACATCAAAGTCCACATTTTGGACAAAGAGGATCACTGGGTTGAGAAGAGGGGTCAAAGAGTCCATCTATGCCAAAACTGAACAGCCCTCTCTTGACAGAGGGGAGGGATACAACCTCATCTATCTGCTGTTTACGACAAAGTCCTTTCAGCAGTCCCAAGGAGGCTCCACACCCCCATTTGCACCACTGTGGTGACCCTGAGGACACAGATAAACATCCCGGTAGCCTCAACTACCCTCTCAAAGGAGGCAAATGACCAGCTGTCTACAAGGAACATAAATCCTTCCATTCCCCACCATCCGGTCAGAGCCGAAGAAGCTTCTTGGATGAGAAGCGAAACGTCTTCAAAGGAAAACCAGAAAGTCCAGTGGCCTCTTGAAAAAAGCACCTTTGGAACAAACTCTGCAAAGTCGTCACATTTATTTTCAGGATCTGCATAGCCTTTTCTCCTCTTCCTTTAACTCCATGTCAATTGCGGAGAGAACTTCTGCACAACCGTTGAGTGAAGCAACAACAGCAGGGAAATAGGAACAGAAGCACATCTGCCTAATGGATAAGAGGGGATGAGAGAATGCAGTGTAGGAAAGAAGAAGGGGGGATCTGCTGGGAACAGTTGCGATGTGGGATGTTTTCATCTAGGGTTTCAATCTGCCAGCCATGCTCTATTGTGGCCTACTCCATTCCATGATTCCTTCCACCCACCGGGCCAAATTCAGGGCCTTGGGGATTCTGATCCCTCTTGACCCTTATCAGCTAAACAATGTAGAAAGGGGTGGGCAAAAAAAATCAAGGTGGGTCACTTAGGGTTAGACTGTGTGCCAGTCCAGGAAGTTGGGTTAGTAGAGGGTACTTTTAAGAGAGGCATCATTCGGGGTTTTCCTCCTCATGGTTAGGTCTTCTACCGAAACTCTGCCTATCTGCTCACCTGCCAGCCTACCTACCTACATCTAGTTATATATCTATTTATTTATCTCTGTCTCTCTATCTCCATCTATCTCACTATCTCACTATCTCACTATCTATCTATCTATCTATCTATCTATCTATCTATCTATCTATCTATCTATCTCTATCTCTATCTATCATCTATCTATCTGTCTATCTATCTATCTATCTATCTATCTATCTATCTATCTATCTATCTATCATCTATCTATTATTTATCTTCATCATATATAGACAGTATATAGCTACTGTATTTATTTATCTGCTTCACCTACTCTGTCTATCAGCTATTTATCATACCTACTTTATCTGTTATCTACCTATTGTATCTACTCTGTCCTATATCTACCATATCTACTATTTATTGCACTTGTCTGTATGTCTCTCTCACACTATCGCTCTCTATCTATAAGTATCTATCTATCTATCTATCTATCTATCTATCTATCTATCATAATAATAATAATAATAATAATAATAATAATAATAATAATAATAATAATAATTTATTAAATTTCTAGACCGCCCCCTCTCCCCGGAGGGACTCGGGGCGGTGTACAGGAATAAATTTAAAACATACAAACAATCATACACATAAATAAAAATCAGATTAAACAACCCCTGTACAATTTATAAAAATTAAAACTAACCCATAAAACCAATCATGAAATTTAAAAACCAAAACTGAGGTGGGAAGGCTGGAATTAGGCCAGGCCGGCTAGCTGGAACAGGTGGGTTTTAAGTTTCTGACGGAAGGAGTGGAGATCCGTAGTCATTCTAATGTCGGGGGGGAGGTCATTCCAGAAGGTCAGGCCCATCACAGAGAAGGCCCTTCCCCTAGGCGTCGTCCGCTGGCACAGCCTAGTGGACGGCACCAGGAGGAGTCCCTCTCTGTGTGAGCGAATCGGCCGGAGGGATGTATGGGGCAGGATACGATCCCGCAAATAACTAGGTCCTGTGTCATGGAGCGCCTTAAAAATGATGGTCAACACCTTGAAACGCACCCGAAAAGCCACAGGTAGCCAGTGTAGCCCACGCAGGAGAGGTGTTACGTGGGAGTAGCTAGAGACTCCCGAGACTGCCCGCGCGGCCGCATTCTGAACCAGCTGTAGCCTTCGGGTGCATCTCAAGGGGAGCCCCATGTAGAGAGCGTTACAGTAGTCTAGCCGGGACGTCACAAGCGCATGAGTGACTGTGCGAAGGGCGCTCCGGTCCAATAGGTGACGCAATTGGTGCACCAGGCGAACCTGGTGGAACGCCCCCCTGGCCACGGCTGTCACATGGTCATCCATGGACAACCAGGTATCCAGAAGGACGCCCAAATTGCGTACCAATCCATGGGGGCCAGACGTTCGCCCCCAATGGCCAGTGATGGAGTAAGCTGGTTGAACCGGGGCGCCGGTAGCCACAGCCACTCAGTCTTGGATGGGTTGAGCTTGAGTCTGTTACTTCCCATCCAGATCCGTACGGCTTCCAGACACCGGGACATCACTTCGATAGCATCGTTGGGGTGGTTTGGGGTAGAGATGTACAGCTGGGTATCATCCACATACAGATGGTAATCTACCCCAAACCCACGAATGATCTCGGTCAGCGGCTTCATATATGTATTGAACAGGAGAGGCGAAAGACCGACCCTTGTGGCACCCCACAAGAGAGCGGCCTCGAGGTCGACCTCTGCCCCCCTGCCAATACAAATTGCACTCGGCCAGAGAGGTAGGAGGAGAACCACCGCAGAACGGTGCCCCTCACCCCCAACCCCTCCAGTTTATGCAATAGTATACCATGGTCGATGGCATCGAAAGCCGCCAAGAGATCTAATAGGACCAGGATGGAGGAACAACCCCCATCTCTGGCCCTCCAGAGATCATCCACCAACGCGACCAATGCCGTCTCCGTGCTGTGGCCGGGCCGGAAACTGGACTGGCGCGGGTCCAGATAATCATTTTCCTCCAAGTGGCACGGAAACTGTTGTGCCACCACACTCTCTACAACCTTCACCAGAAAGCAAAGGTTGGAGATGGGACGGTAGTTGGCTAACAAAGCTGGGTCCAGGGAAGGCTTCTTGAGGAGGGGCCTCACCACCGCCTCTTTCAGGGCGGCCAGCAGAAACCCCTCACTCAAGGAAGCATTGACTAACTCCTGGAGCCAGCCTCGTGTGACCTCCCAGGATGCCAGTACAAGCCAGGAGGGACACGGGTCCAATAAACATGTGGTGGCTCGCAGTCGCCTACGCAACCTGTCCATATCTTCGGAAGTAACAGAGTCAAACTCCTCCCAGAGTGGAGCCTCAAGACCCACCTCCGACGTCCCCTCCAGACCACTAGTAGGGACCAACTCGCTTCGAATCTGAGCGATTTTGTCCTGCAGATACTCCCCAAATTCCTCTGCTCTGCCCTGCAGAGGAGCTTCCCGCGGCCTCTGTTGGAGGAGGGAGCGGGTCACCCCAAACATCTATCTATCTATCTATCTATCTATCTATCTATCTATCTATCTATCTATCTATCTATCTATCTATCTATCTATCATCTATCTATCTATCTATCTATCTATCACAAAGGGATACAATCAAGATCAAGGGAAGTCCTAATACCACTCTATAAATCCTTAGTAAGACCACACCTAGTATACTGCACCCAGTTTTGGTCACCACACTATAAAAAAGATGTGGAGACTCTAGAAAGAGTGCAGAGAAGAGCAACCAGGATGATGAGGGGACTGGAGGGTAAAATATCCGATGAATGGATGCAGGAACTGGGTATGTCTAGTTTAATGAAAAGAAGGAATAGGGGAGACATGATAGCAGTCTTCCAATATTTGAGGGGCTGCCACAGAGAGGAGCGGGGGGGTCAAGCTATTTTCCAAAGCACCTGAAGGCCAGACAAGGAATAATGGATAGAAACTGACCAAGGAGAGATTCAACCTGGAAATAAGGAGGAATTTTCTGACAGGCAATTTTCTTGTGGGAACTAAGAAACTAACTAACTTAGAACTAAGTTGTGGGAGCTTCATCACTGGAGGCTTTCAAGAACAGACTGGACTGGCCTCTGTCAGAAATGGTGTAGGGTCTGCTGCTTGGGCAGGGGGTTGGACTAGATGACCCATAAGGTCCCTTCCAACTCTGTTATTCTATATTCAGTGGAATGAGATGCCTTCAGAAGTTGTGGGAGCTTCATCCCTGGAATCTTTCAAGAAGAGACTGGACTGCCATCTGTCTGGAATGGTGTATGGTCTCCTGCTTGGGTGGGGGGTTGGATTAGATGACCTACAAGGTCCCTTCCAACTCTGTTAATCTATCTATCATTTTTCTCTTTCATCTTCCTGCCTGCCTCCCTGTGGTATTGAAGCGCTTTCTTGGAGTGTATCCAAGAACTCTCACATCAACACTGGCAGTCAAGGCACTAGAATATAATTTGAGAGGGGGGGAAAACTCCCTTCTACTACTGATGATGTTCCCTAGTTGGGTCATGAAATGTCTGCAAGAACACAACCCAATTCAGACAACACCAAGGTCCCCTCAGTTCAACCCTGAGCTACAAATATTCTCCTTTATGGGGTGTGTGTCTCTCTACTATATGTAGCTACTGAGTCTGTGTCTATATCTGTCCGTCAGTCTGTCTGCCTATGCACTCTCATCTATCACCTTCAAATAAGAATACTATTATAACTCATTAAAAAACCATAACAGTAATAGGGCCCCACAAACCTTGGAAACCACATCAGAATTTACACCCCATTGCAAACTGTCACATTTTAAAATGACATATCCCCGTCCATCTCTTTGCCTTTCCTTTCTGCAACCTGTTATCTCGCCTGGATGCATGTATTCATTTTTTTTTTGAAAACATTATTTCATTACTTGCGGCCTTCTCCTCCAGCCTCTTGCAACCATCTTCCGTCTTAAGGTATCCATTTAACGGCAGCTATAAATCTGAGGAGAGGCCCTCTTGTTCTTTATCCCACTCATCTGAGAAGATAATAAACAGCCGGATTCAAGGAGACAATCTTACGGCATCCTCTTATCATTTCTCTCCTGCCTGATGAGGATAGATTCTTTTGGGGGGTGGGGAGAGGCAGCTGGTCTGTTCAATTCCGTTTCATATGAGCTTCCCTAAAACAGGTTGCTTTTTTTAGGTAAAAGAGCTTTAACCCAGCCTAATTCTCTCTCCCTCCCTCTCTAATCTCTCTCTCTTTCTCCCTCCCTCCCTCCCTCCCTCTCTAATCTCTCTCTCTCTCTCCCTCCCTCCCTCTCTAATCTCTCTCTCTCTCCCTCCCTCCCTCCCTCCCTCTCTAATCTCTCTCTCTTTCTCCCTCCCTCTCTAATCTTGGACACACTTAGATTTCAGTAAGGCATTTGATAAGGTAGACCATAACCTACTACTAGATAAAGTAGAAGAATGTGGGTTAGACAGCATCACCACCAGATGAATTCGTAACTGGCTGATCAACCACACTCAACGTGTAGTCCTCAATGGAGCTGCATCTACATGGAGGGAGGTATGCAGTGGAGTACCCCAAGGCTCTGTTTTAGGCCCAGTACTCTTCAACATCTTCATCAATGATTTGGATGAGGGAATAAATGAGGAACTCATCAAATTTGCAGGTGACACCAAGCTGGCAGGAATAGCCAACACTCCAGAAGATAGGCTTAAGATACAGAAGGATCTTGACAAACTTGAACATTGGGCACTATCTAATAAAATGAAATTCAATGGTGAAAAGAATAAGGTTCTACATTTAGGCAACAAAAACGGAATGCACAGGTACAGTATAGGTGATACCTTACTCAGTAGTAGTAACTGTGAAAGGGATCTTGGAGTCCTAGTGGACAACCATTTAAATATGAGCCAGCAGTGTGCAGCAGCTGCCAAAAAAGCCAACACAGTTCTAGGCTGCATCCACAGAGGGATAGAATCAAGATCACGTGAAGTGTTAATACCACTTTATAATGCCTTGGTAAGGCCACACTTGGAATACTGCATCCAGTTCTGGTCGCCACGATGTAGAAAAGATGTGGAGACTCTAGAAAGAGGGCAGAGAAGAGCAACAAAGAGGATTAGGGGACTGGAGACTAAAACATATGAAGAACGGTTGCAGGAACTGGGTATGCCCAGTTTAATAGAAATAAGGACTAGGGGAGACATGATAGCAGTCTTCCAATATCTCAGGGGTTGCCACAAAGAAGAAGGAGTCAAACTATTCTCCAAGGCACCTGAGGGTGGAACAAGAAGCAATGGGTGGAAACTAATCAAGGAGAGAAGCAACTTAGAACTGAGGAGAAATTTCCTGACAGTTAAAACAATTAATCAGTGGAACAGAAGTTGCCTCCAGAAGTTGTGAATGCCCCAACACTGGAAGTCTTTAAGAAGCAATTGGACAACCAATTGTATGGACTGTACACCGCCCCGAGTCCCTTCTGGGAGAGGGGGCGGTCTAGAAGCACAAATAAATTGAATTGAACCATTTGTCTGAAGTGGTGTAGGATTTCCTGTCTAGGCAGGGGGTTGGACTAGAAGACCTCCAAGCCCCCTTCCAATTCTGTTATTCTTTCTCTCTCCGTCCCTCCCTCCCTCAATCATCTCCCCTCCCTCTCTCTCTCAGCATTTGCTTCAAGTCTCATATGGAGAAATTTTCTGACAGTGAGAACAATCTATCAATAGAACAGAAGTTGCCTTCAGAGGTTGTGGGAGCTTCATCACTGGAGGCTTTCAAGAAGCGACTGGACAACCATTTGTCTGAAATGGTTTAGGGTCTCTGCTTGGGTGGGGTTGGACTAGATGACCTCCGAGGTCCCCTTCCAACTCTGTTGTTCTGTAAAAGCTTTGTCTCCATTCATCTCAAATGCCCACCCTTTTCTAAACTTTTACAAACTATGAAGGACCAAAGAAAAAGGAGATGGAAGTTATAGACACCCCAGTTCCAAGAAGCCTGTATTTGGGGTATTTGCGGAGTCCGTCGGAGGAAGGGAAGCTAGTTTATTTATCTCAACCTGTCTGGTTTTGATCCTCCTGCGAAGGGACCTCCTGTCTCCGGCCTGAACTGAAGCCAGCACGCTCTCCTCGGGCTTGTCAGAGGGGCCGATCGCAGGGGATAGATCATGGAAGTTAAATTTAATATCAATACTCCAGACCTTTGGTCTCCTGGAGCCAAACCTGCTTTTGCTCAGAGACGCTGTTTACTCAGAGAAATTAATGTGCGACTTCAAAGGAAGCCGGGAGTCATTCACAGAGGGAGGAAATTATGGCTGGGAAAACAGATATTTCTGGGGAAAGGCCAACCTGACACCCAGGGGACGGTGGGGGGGGGGGGGCGGGGGGGGTTCACTCTGAAAACCTCTTTGATTCTTTCAGAGGAGGCAGGTGGGGAGAAGGGTTGGGCATAAAGGCACATTTTTCCGGTGTTTCGCATCTGCCTGGAAAAGTTGCGCTGGGTTCGTGCTGCAGCTTGGAGCAGGAAGAGGCCAGGAAGAGGAGCTTATCCTACCTCTTTGCACACATCTGGGGTGACCATAGAACCATAGAACTGTGATGACTGCGACGAGGCAATAATCGAAGAGCAAGCCACAAAAGCAGAATATGCACACTGACAAGGGAGGCTGTAAAATGATGTTATGTTGTCGTGCTCTTTGTGTTTGTATTTGTTTTTGTATTTTTTTTCCTTTGTTTTCTTTCCTTTTTCTTTCTTCCTTTTCTTTACTTGTGGTTTTTTTAAAGTTCAAAATGTTCAATTAAAAATGTTTTTTTTTTAAAAAGAACCGTGATGGCAAACCTATGACACGCGTGCCAGAAGTGGCACGCAGAGCCATCTCTCCGGGAATGCCAGCCATTGCCTGTTGCTCTCCCAGTTTCCGGCACGCACATACAAGTTGATCTTCGCGCATGCGGAAACGCAGAAAAGTGGGAGAGCAGTTCCTTGGTGCTCATGCGCATGCCAGAAACCGGAAGCTTAGTTTCCCGGCACGCGCATGCTCGCCAGGGAATTGCTCTTCCGGTTACCGCTGCTCCCCCGCAGGCACACACTCCCGTTTTGGCACTCAGTGTTGAAAAGGTTCACCAACGCTGCCATAGAACATAGAGTCCTAGGGCTGGAAGGGACCTTGGAGGTCTTCTAGTCCAACCCTCTGCTCAAGACAGGCGATCCTGTGCCATCCTGGAAAAATGGTTTTCCAATCCTTTCTTGAAGACCTCCAGTGATGGAATACCCACAACCTCTGGAGGAAAGCCATTGCACTGATTAGAATAACTTCATGGTCCCTTTGAATGTCCACTAATCGCCATACATTAAAAAGAAATTTCGTTGCATGCAGCTCTCAAAGGGTCTCCACCTCTAATGTGTACTACATAAACATGACTAAATAAATAAATACAAAATTATGTATATACCCACATATATATTATGACACAGAGAAACAATGCAGTCTAGTTCAGATGTATACATGTACATGGTGAGGGGAACGAATCTTGCTAGGTTACTGGATGGATGGCCTAGGGGACAAAACTGTTCCAGAATTTGGAATTCCTGCTAGAGATACTTTGAAATGTCCCCCCAGAGGGGAGCAATGGAAACAGACCGTGAAGTGGGTGTGTGGGTTAATGCTTTGAGCCCTATGCACAGAATGCTTTAAGCAGCATCCTGAATAACAGGAAGCGAGCTTCCTATAATCTTCTCCACTGTCCTCACCACTCTCTGTAGGGACTTTCTATCTGAAGCGTTGCAGCCACCGAACTAAACAGGGATGCGATTTGTTGAAAGGCTCTTCATTGGGCCTCTGTACAAAGTGGCCAGGACACAAGGAGAAAGAGGTGCTCTCTTCATCTGATGCAGGAAATGCAGATGCTGGTTTGCATTTTTTAAAAATTAATTAACAGAATAACAGAATTGGAAGGTATCCAAGGAGGTTGTCTAGTCCAACCTCAAACAAGAAACCTATACCATTCTGGAAAAATGGTTGTCCAGTCTCTTCTGGAAGACCCCCAGTGATGGAGCACCCACAACTTCTGGAGGCAAGTCGTTCCACTGGTTAATTGTTCTAATTGTCAAGAAATTCCTCCTTAATTCCAGGTTTTATTTATTTTATTTATCTATCTGTTTTGTCAAGTGTGTATAAGATAATAGATATCAGCACATACATGATTATGAATCCCTGAAATGGATAAGAATAAATGGGGTTGTTAGGACAGGGGAGGTAGGAACGCTGGTGCTCTTATGCATGCCCCCTTACAGACCTCTTAGGAATGGGGTGAGGCCAACAGTAGACAATCTAAGGTTAAAGTTTTGGGGGTTTGAGGATGTAACTACGGAGTCGGGTAGAGCATTCCAGGCATTGACCGCTCTGTTGCTGGAGTCGTATTTTCTGCAATCGAGTTTGGAGCAGTTTGCCATAAGTTTTGTATCTATTGTGAGCTCGTGTGTTGTTGTGGTTGAAGCTGAAGTAGTCATTGACAGGGAGGACATTGTAGTGGATAATTTTATGTACTATGCTTAGGTCAGACCGAAGACGGCAAAGTTCTAAGCTGCTTCTCTCCTTGATTAGTTTCCACCCATTGCTTCTTGTGCTGACCCCCCCCCCCCTCTTTTTGGCAGCCTCCCCCCCCCCCCCCGGTTATCATTGATACAGGTGTCTGCCAAGCAATCATCCTGGGCATCTTTATCAGTGTGGAAGGAAATCGGATGAAATGAGCATCCGTTTGCATGGATCTCCTTGAGAAAGAAGGAAGGCAGACCTAACTGCTACTCCTCCCAGGCAGAATTAGTTCTACAGGTAATGCTCAACTTATTGTAAGGTCCCAGCAGTTTCCCCGAGCCACTGAGATGCCCAAGAGAGTGGAGACTCCAGATGAAGCTTGCAAAAAATATCAGCTTTTATTTATGGCCGTAGCAAAAGCTGGGTGACAAAACTTCGTCCAAAACATACAAACCAATGCATGTAAGGAACAGCCACCCCCTGCAAGAAAGACTCAGAGTATTATATGCATTTTAGGCAGACAGAAACAAAGTTTACCCAATCAGAGACAAAGTTTCATTACCAACCTGATCTTTAAAGCGTTCTTTTGTTCAAGCTCCTGTCTCTGTCTACCTTATCTGTGGAGGATCCCTATAGCCTTGTGTAGGGGGTGGCAGCCCCCCTTTGCCAAGTTGTTATTTCAGCAGAATGCTTTAAGGATTTATGAGCCAGGAAAACTCCCTCGTGTGGTTCCTTTATCTATGGGGCCGGATATTCCCGTGTAACAATTTCTTCTATGTTTTCAAGAATGTGCCTAGCTTGGAAGCCCAGAATAGAAGTGAGACGCCGCAGTGAGATAACATTTGCAGTCCAATATTAAGGCTACAATTTGCTGGGCTAGAGAGCAACTAATTTCTGACCGCATGCAATAATATAAGCAGAAGCCAAGAACAAAGCTCAATTCTTAATAAATGATTTCTAGCAGTATATCGTATCAGAAGCAAACAGCAAATATTGGTTTCATCGGTTACAATTATATAGTAACATGAGCAATTCATGATAAAAGCAAATACAATACAATACAATAATACAATAGTAGAGTTGGAAGGGACCTTGGAGGCCTTCTAGTCCAACCCCCTGCCTAGGCAGGAAACCCTGTACCGTTTCAGACAGCCAATTTCAAATAGCCAAAATGGATTCATATTGATTCATATATTCCTTCATTATGACTACAATTAGAATCGGGGTGGCCTGATGCTAAGCAAGGTGGTAATTAACTGAGTTGCACCCAGTTTTATCTTTCTGGCCAGGATTGTTAAGCGATTCCCTGAAGAGCCGGCTTCTCTTTGTCCAGGACGGTATGAAATCTCCAGCCTTGGGCAGAGGTTGGACTAGAAGACCTCTGAGGTACCACAGAGAGGGGGGCGGTCAAGCTATTCTCCAAAGCATCTGAAGGCCAGAGAAGGAATAATGAACGGAAACTGAACCAGGAGAGATTCAACCTGGAAATAAGGAGGAATTTTCTGACAGGGAGAACAATCAACCCATGGAACAGAAGTTGCCTTCAGAAGTTGTGGGAGCTTCATCCCTGGAGGCTTTCAAGAAGAGACTGGACTGCCATCAGTCAGAAATGGTGTAGGGTCCCCTGCTTGGTTGGGGGTTGGACTAGATGACCTACAAGACCCCGACTCTGTTAATCTGTTAATCTGATGCCCTGCACCAGAGAAGGAACAGAAGGAAAGAAGCTTGTGAGAAAAAGGGGAGAAAGGTTTGAGCCAGAAAATACAGATAATTTACAGGCAATCCTCAATTTGGAACCATCCATTTAGTGACTGATCGAAATTACAGTACTGAAGATTGAGATTGGACAACCATTTGGCTGAAGTGGTATAGGGTTTCCTGCTTGAGCTTGGCTAGTCTAGGGAAGAGAAGGACCAGGAGAGACATGAGAGCATCTTCCAATATTTGAGAGGTTGCCACAGAGAGGAGGGGGCCAAACTATTTTCCAAAGCAACCAAAGGCCAGACAAGGAATAATGGATGGAGAGATTCAACCTGAAAATAAGGAGACCTTTTCTGACAATGTGGACAATCAACCCATGGACAAGAAGTTACCTTCGGAAGTTGTGGGAGCTTCATCACTGGAAGCTTTCAAGAAGAGACTGGGCTGCCCTCTGTCAACAATAGGGTTTCCTGATTGGGCAAGGGGGTTGGACTAGATGACCTACAAGGTCCCTTCCAACTCTGTTATTCTATTGTCCCTTCCAGCCCTAGGATCCAACGATTCTACGCCAAGGATCCATCAACCCCTTCAAAGTTACCAGAATAAAGTTGGCTATTTTTCCGTATTTCATCCCCATAGTACTTATATTTTATTTTATGTTTTTTGCTGCGTCTATCCTAACTGTGTTTTTAATACATAAGGTAAGACAGCCAGGCGACAAGGCCACAAGTCTCCCTCCCTGGGTGGCAATCAAGATATGGAATAGAAGAGAGAGAGAAAAACCCCTCTGGGTTGCTCAGAGCATTTAATTGGTGAGAAAGTTACTACGCTGTCAAAAGAAGGATGGTGCAATAAGAATAATTTCCAAATCCACCTCTCACCTGCGTGTCTGGCAATAGCTAGAAGACTTCTAATTTTCACATAAGAGATTCCTTTCCCCCAGCAGGAGTAAAGGATACACAGCCGAAGTAAAGCCAGGGCCAGCTCTTACTATAGCTCTGAATAACTTTTGCTTTGCATCTAATAGCTGGTCAAATGAAGACGTTTGGACTAAACCAGAAGTTTTTTTTCCCTCTCTACAAAGTCTCCATAAGACACTTTCACTCTCTGGTCTCCTGTCTAAATTAGCAGCTGTAGCAGTGGTGAGATTCGATTTTTTTTTCCTACCGGTTCTGTGGGCGTGGCTTGGTGGGCATGGCAGGGGAAGGATGCTGCAAAATCCCCATTTCCTCCTGATCAGCTGGGACTCTGGAGGCAGGGAATAGATGGGGGCGAGGCCAGCCAGAGGTGGCATTTGCTGGTTCTCCAAACTACTCAAAAGTTCCGCTACCGGTTCTCCAGAACTGGTCAGAACCTGCTGAATCCCACCTCTGAGCTGTAGTGTGGAAGTAAGACCTTGAGCACTTCTTCCTAACTGTCTACTGTGGTTTTTAGGCCAAACACCCTACCTTTTAGGGACTCTAACAGAAAAGAACATTTGTAGCTCAGGGTCGGACTCTGCTGTCCATGGTGCTCTCTGAGCTTGGTGGCTTTGTTGCAAATGTTTCATGGGCCAACTAGGTAACGTCATCAGTGCTAGGAGGGAGGTTTGTGGAGAGGAAGGGAAGGGGAGGAGGAGGACTGTGGAGTCCGTGGTGCTCTCTGAGCTTGGTTGATTTCTTGCAGATGTTTCATGATTTAACTAGGTAACATCATCAGTGCTAGAAGGGAGGGAGGTTTGTGGAGAGGAGGAGGAGGAGGAGGAGGAGGAGGAGGAGGAGGAGGAGGAGGAGGAGGAGGAGGAGGAGGAGGAGGAGGAGGAGGAGAACTGTGGGGTCCCTGCTGCTCTCTGAGCTTTGTGGTTTTCTAGTGGACATTTCATGACCCAACTAAGTGACATCATCAGTGTTAGAAGGGAGTGGGGTTCCAGAGAGGAGGAGGGGGAAGAGGAGGAGGAGGAGGACAGTGGGGTCCTTGGTGCTCTCTAAGCTCTTTACAGATATTTCATGACCCAACTAAACCTCTCCTGTGCTAGAACAGAGGGCGTCATAAGTCTAGGATTACCTGTAAAATAAAAATAAATAAATTAAAACAGAACAGAATGAAATAATAAAATAAGGCCTGTGTCAGGAGGTGTATTTGTGCCACACACCGATGCTCAACGGAGGCCTTGTCCCATCATGAAACAATTCCAAAAGGAAACTGAGTCACGGGGCCTGCGCATTCAGAGCCTCTGAACCCAGACCTCCTTCCGAGTCATTTTGGCTCTTTCCTTGCCCCGTTCAATTTCTGCAACTCTGCTCGGTGACCTACCAATCCGAGACCATCTCCACCAACTCCGTGTTCCACTACCTTTTCGGAGATGTTCTCCACCGTCCCCCATTTGCATAATCCTTGTCCTAAATCACAGCCCAACAACCACGGTGCTCATTAGCCGCTGTTTAATTAAGCAATATGGATCCTGCTTTGATATTTACAATTCCGCTCTGGCTGATTGATAGGGGAAAGTGTCTCATTTTTAAATACAGCGGCCATAAAGTTTAATACCGCTTGACTTATTGGGAGTTTTCATTTACCGCTCCAGATGCAGGTCCAACCCAGCCTAAAGTAGTGGCCCTATTAAATTAGTGCTAACTGTGCGTGGAGCAATAGATGACGAGGTTCATTACAACCGTTTTGCCGGGTAATTATTGAGATCTGGATTTACACACTCGCGCAAGTCTCCATCGCTCTTCTTGGACTCCGGGAAAGAGACAAGAAAGGACATCAAGATTCACGCAAACCTTGTCAGCTTCCACCAAGGAAATTGTGGGCAACAGGTTTTCAAAAGAAACCCCAAATACGCAACTAGGAATGGAAAAAAACAAAACAAAGAAAGTTACCCAATCTATAAATAGGGGGGGGGGTGTTTCCCCTTCATGGAGCTGAGGTGGGTATGGGCTGTGTGTGACACATCTGGCCCGCAGGTGCCAGCTTGATTTGCCAGCTCTAGGCCAGGGGTGTCAAACTGGTGTCTGTTGTGGCTCGCCAGTGGCCAGCGGACCTGGCAGCTGATTCAGACAGTGAGGAGGTTGGGGAGGAACCTGGGCCAGTCCTGGAGTCTGGGGAAGGCTCTGAGGAGGGCTCTGTGTCGGAGGCAGAGATGGGGCCAGAGCCGTCTGACAGTTATCAGCTGCCTTCACAGTCAGACATCAGTGAGGCAGAGGAACAGCTGGAGCCTGTTCCCAGTGTGCGCATGCGCAGAGGTGCCAGAGGAAGGGAACAGCTAAAGAACAGGGGGCGACTTGGGAGTAAGGCCACAGTGGGACGATGAGTGGCCCCTCCCAGAGGAAATAAAAGAGGAGCGAAAGGGGAGGGGAGCTTTGGCAAGAGGCAATTAGTTCAAATAATTACAGTGAAGATTTATTCCTGACTTCTTGCCAAGTAATTGCTGCTACAGCTTGGAGTTTGGAAGATACGGGCCTGGCAGCTCTCCAAGTCTGATCAAGGTCCGTAGTTGTGAAATCTCTGGAAAGACTGTTGGCCGGGACTTTGCTGGAGAGGAATTCACTTGAAATCAGTGGTTCCCAAACTTTTTTTGGCCATGCCCCACCTAAGCATCCTGATGCCCCCCCCCCCCCTATGATTCTTACTTTACTCAAAAAGTGAACTCTACTCACCTGGAGGAAGCCTAAAAGGCCATTAACTTGGTTTGAACAAGGTTCAAATTGCCCCCATTACAAATCAAATTGCCCCCCTGTGGGGCATGGGCCCCATGTTGGGAACCACTGATTTAAACTAAATAAAAGGGATTTTATCGGGGGGAGGAGTCGGCTTCATGCTTTTGGGAAGCCTAGGTCAGAACAGTGTCATCATAGTGGCTGTCAGGTCTGCAGCCATCTTTTCTTTTGGATCCTTGGCCTGCCACACTTTCTATTATTCTACTCTGCATTTTCTATGGTGGGAAAATGGGAGGGGGGATTGTACGGAGTTAGACGATATGTAGCCATAACAAAATTCTTTCTAGAAAGCCAAGGTCATCCTTTGTCTTTGCACCTCTGCACCTGACCAGAATTGGATGGGAGGAATCTGTCTTCATGGCAGTGGGAGATTGGATCATGGGATGAGCCTGTGGGTGTGGGGGCAGGATGTTGAACTTTCAACTGGGTGGGGAAAACCGGAAAGCCTTCAGATTCGGGTTTTCCCAGATGGGCCAAGATGGCTCTCTTAATAAATTGGAACTTTGAGCAATACTTGTGACTTGTGACTCTGATTTACTGTTGGATGCTCTTTGATGTATTACCACTTTTCCCCCTTCACTAAAGCGGGAGTGGGCATAGTCTGCCTGTGATGTGTGTGGCCTGTGGATTGCCAACTTGACACCCCTGCTCTAGGCTATTACTTTGCGACTCTCTGCTACTCAACGTAGCCTTCAAGTACCAGAGAAACTCATCAGAATAACCTGTCTCACTTGGGTGAGCTCTCCATGGTGCTGAAAGAGCAAACACTAATTCCCTTTTTAATTGGGAAGCTTCCTTCTGAAGATCTCTCAGCAGGTAGCATGGCCTGGCTGACTTCATTTGGGCTTTTAACCTAAGCCAAAGCTGCCTTAATTAATATCTCAACAGTGGAACGCTGAAGCTGAATTCAATTTTTTTTAACAAAAATCACAAAAGCAGATGCACTTGTGAGGAAAATGTTCATGGATGCATCCATGAAAATATTGAGTCAAGCCAACGTTTTTCTCTCCTTCTCTCGACCCCTCCTGGATTTTTTTTCCTGATCATCAAATTTATTAGCAATCTCAAAGTTTGAAACAACTTTGAATAGATTTGCAGCAACGTGTACGTATTACATTTTTGCGTCTGTATTTTGTATTTATACATAATCCTTGACTTACAACCGGTCATTTAGTCACTGTTCAAAGTTACAATGGATCTAGCGAGGGTACTTACAACCTGGTTCCAAAGTTCCAACAACAATCCCCCCCCCTTTCGTCAATACACACGACATGCATGTTGGGTGCTTAACATGTGGCCTAAATTTATAGAAGTTTGCAGTGACCTCCAATCACGTGGCTGCATTTTACAATGGTTTTGCTGAAAAGCAAACATTTCCTTCCCATTTTGGACAAAAGCAGGCCATAGTGACCCGGTTGGCTTAACGCCTGCCACATTCGCTTAAGGACAGCCGCAAAAAGAGGTCATCAAATCAGATCGTCTTGTTGGTAACTTGATTTGCAACCGTCATGTCTTGTGACCATGATTGGCAGCCTGAGTTGAGGATTACCTGAATGTGTGAATGTTACATGAACAATTAGTGGAACGGCTTGCCTCCAGACGTTGTGAATGCTCCAACACTGGAGGTATTTAAGAAGAGATTGGACAACCATTTGCCTGGAATGTTAGAGGGTCTTCTGCTTGGCCAGGGGGTTGGACTAGAAGACCTTTGAGGTCCCTTTGAGATCTCTTTCAGCCCTGTGATTCTAAGTGTAGCCTTCTCTTCAAAGGAGATGGGGTCGACCTGTTCTCGGAAGCACCTGGAGGCAGAACAAAAAGCAATGGATGGAAACTAAACAAGGAGAGAAGCAACCTGGAACGAAGGAGGAATTTCCAAGATCAAGGGGAAGTATTCATACCGCTTTATAATGCCTTGGTAAGACCACAATTGGAATTCTTCATCCAGTTTTGGTCACCACGATATAAAGAAATATGTGAAGACTCTAGAAAGAGTGCAGAGAAGAGCAACAAAGAAGACTAGGGGACTGGGGATAAAACATACGAAGAACGGTTGCAGGAACTGAGTATGTCTCGTGTAATGAAAAGAAGGACCAGGGGACACGTAAAAGCAGTCTTCAAATATCTCAGGGGCTGCCCCAAATAATTTGTAGAGTGGAGGAGGGAGGAGAAGGAGAAAGATGGGATGGAGAAGAGGAGGAGGAAGAGGAGGAGGATGTGAGGGAGGAGGAGGAGAAGGAGGAGGAGGAAGGAGAAGGGGAAGGATGGAGGGAGAAGAGGAGGAGGAGGAGAAAGAGAAGGAGGAGGAGAAGGATGGGAGGGAGAAAAGGAGGAGGAGGAGGAGAGGGAGAAGAGGAGGAGAAGGAGGAAGAGGAGGAGGAGAAGGATGGGAGGGAGAAGAAGAGGAGGAGGATGGGAGGGGGAAGAGGAGGAGGAGAAGGAGGAAGAGGATGAGGAGAAGGAGAAGGATGGGAGGGAGAAGAGGAGGAGAAGGATGGGAGGGAGAGGAGGAGGAGGAGAGGGAGAAGTGGAGGAGGAGAAGGATGGGAGGGAGAAGAGGAGGAGGAGGAGAGGGAGAAGTGGAGGAGGAGAAGGAAAAGGAGAAGGATGGGAGGGAGAAGAGAAGGAGAAGGATGGGAGGGAGAAGAGGAGGAAGAGGAAGAGGAGAAGGAGGACTGCAGCCCTTGGTGCTCTTTGGCCTTGGTGATTTCCTTGCAGACATTTCATGACCCACTAGGTAACGTCCTCAGTGCTTGTAGGGGTTTGCTCTCATTTTCTGGTCTTCTACAACTTTGCATGTGTTCCCTGGTGAAGCCTATTGAGCTTGCCTCTTTGATGGGCGACCTATACATTTTACAAATAAAAGAAATAAATACATTTCTGTCACACCAGGGTTCAAGAAGGGCTTTGCCCTAATAACCCTTTACCCTGTTTCAAATAACACACACACACACCTTCGGGGGGAGGGGGGAAGCCAGGCTCCGTTATCTTACACAAGTGCCCCAAAGCCAGATCTCAAACTCACAACAACCCTTGACCGATCGCTCTGCTCCCTCCAGTGATCCTCTGCCCCAGTTCCACCCCTCCCAGTTGAAAAACCCCCTGCTTGTCCAACCTATCAAGATGTGATGAATTTTAATTCCAGCCTTCTGCAATAGCTCTTCTGTCACTCGCAGATTTCAAATTCCCTTCCCTTCCACCATCTCCTCCAAGCAAATAACTGGCATGATTGAAGAGGAGGGGGCTCCGTTCACAGCCCACCCACCTCCACCTCGCTCGGATTACACGAGATTGATGAGAATACCCCATTTGGACCTGTTCTCTTATTCTTCCTCTCATTCCTCACCCTGCAATAGGCAGATCTCGTGATTTATTTATTTTTCTGGTTTCTCTCTTTTTCCTTTTTTTTTTTTTAAAGGCAGCTAATTTAAAAATGAAACACCGGTGGTGTGAAAACAACTGTTTTCGTGTATGTGTGTGTGTGTGTGTGTGTGTTGCAAAAGCGTCAGGGAAAAATAACTTTCCCGGCTTCCGGAGAAACGGCATCATGATATCTGTAGGGTCAGAAGAGTTATATATATGGAAATAAACATGGCGAGGTTCTCTTAATGGAGACACATAACAGAAATTCAACAACAGCAGGGGCACCGAACAGGTGGGGAAAACATCACAACTCAGCTCTGCAAAGGGAATCGAGGCAGCTAAAGGTCTTATGCAAAGGTCACAACTCTTTTGTCACAGTGCGGTATAAAATATTCGGCACATGTACACACACACACACACACACACACACACACACCACTGCAGGATACAGGTAATCTTTACCGTACAACCCACAATGGACCCAGAATTTCTGATGCAACCTGAGAGAATGATTAAATGAGTTTTGGCCCGTTTTACGGCCTTTCTTGACGCCATCATTAAGTGAATCGCCACTGTGGTTAAGTTGTTAACCCGGTTGTTAAGCGAATCTGGCTTGTCCCATTGACTTTGCTTGTCAGAAGTTTGCAAAAGGGGGATTCACGGGACCCCAGGATAGCTGTCCTCTGAAGTACAGGTAACCCTCCATATACAGCAGCTCATTTAGCAACCATTCAAGGTTACGACGGTCCTGAAAAAGGTGACTGTCGCAGTGTTCAGAGTTATGACCGTTGCAGCATCCCTGGGGTCAGGTGGTCAAAATATTCAGACCCTTGGCAACTGATTCATATTTATGACGGTGGCAGTTTTGCGACCTTCTGAGCAGGAAAGACCATGGGGAAGCCTGATTCACTTAACAACCAAGTTCCTAACTTAACAACTGCAGTGAGTCACTTAACTATTACAAAAAAAAGTACTAAAATGGGGGCAAAACTCACTGAACAACTGTCTTGCTTAGCAACAGTTGGGCTCAATTGTGGTCGTAAGTCGAGGACTGCCGTACATGCCAGCTATAAGAGTCCAAATTTTGATCACGTGGCCACAGAGTTGGCTGCAACTGATGGTGAAAAACGGTCATTTTTTTCCAGTGCTGTTGTAATGTTGGTCATTAAATGAACAGATGTATGTTGAGGACAATTCCAACCCTCTCAATTCCTGGCAAATAGATGGGGAAGAAATGGAGGCAGTGACCAATTTTACTTTCCTGGACTCCAAAATTACCACAGATGGGGACTGCAGCCAAGAAATCAAAAGAGGCTTG
Organism: Natrix helvetica; assembly: GCF_964273705.1. Taxonomy (NCBI): domain Eukaryota; kingdom Metazoa; phylum Chordata; class Lepidosauria; order Squamata; family Natricidae; genus Natrix; species Natrix helvetica. The sequence goes on from NC_138552.1 coordinate 1,927,632, forward strand.
CTCCTGGGGAGGAAAGCGATGGCAAATCTAGACAGCATCCTTAAAAGCAGAGACATCCCCCCTGCCAACAAAAGTGCGTCTAGTCAAGGCTATGGTTTTCCCAGTTGCAATGGATGACTGTGAAGGTTGGACCATAAGAAAGCGTCAAAGAATGGAGGCCTTTGAACGATGGTGCTGGAGAAGACTCCTGTGAGTCCCTTGGACTGCAAGGCGATCCAACCGGTCAGTCCTAGAGGAGATCAACCCTGATTGCTCTTTAGAAGGCCAGATCCTGAAGAGGAAACTCAAATTTGAACATTGACAAACTTGAACATTGGGCACTATCTAATAAAATGAAATTCAATGGTGAAAAGAGTAAGGTTCTACATTTAGGTAAGAAAAACGAAATGCACAGGTACAGTATAGGTGGTACCTTGCTCAGTAGTAGTAACTGTCAGAGGGGTCTTGGAGTCCTAGTGGACAACCATTTAAATAGGAGCCAGCCGTGTGCAGCAGCTGCCAAAAAAGCCAACACAGTTCTAGGCTGCATCAACAGAGGGACAGAGTCAAGATCACGTGAAGGGTTAATACCACTTTATAATGCCTTGGTAAGCCCACACTTGGAATACTGCATTCAGTTCTGGTTGCCACGATGTAGAAAAGATGTGGAGACTCTAGAAAGGAGTGCAGGGAAGAGCAACGAAGAGGGGATTGGAAACTAAAACATATGAAGAGCGGTTGCAGGAACTGGGTATGTCTAGTTTAATAGAAAGAAGGACTAGGGGAGACATGATAGCAGTCTTCCAATAACTCAGGGGCTGCCACAAAGAAGATTTGGGAGTCAAACTATTCTCCAAGGCACCTGAGGGTAGAACAAGAAGCAATGGGTGGAAACTAATCACGGAGAGAAGCAACTTAGAACTGAGGAGAAACTTCCTGACAGTGAGAACAATTAATCAGTGGAACAGAAGTTGCCTCCAGAAGTTGTGAATGCCGCAACACTGGAAGTCTTTAAGAAGATGTTGGATAGCCATCTGTCTGAAATGGTATAGGGTTTCCTGCCTAGGCAGGGGGTTGGACTAGAAGACCTCCAAGGTCCCTTCCAACTCTGCTATTGTATTTGTATTTGTAAATCCTTTGGCCACCTAATGAGAAGGAAGGACTCCCTGGAGAAGAGCCTCATGCTGGGAATGATGGAGGGCAAAAGAAAAAGGAGACCGCAGAGAAGGAGGTGGCTGGATGGAGTCACCGAAGCAGTCGGCGTGAGCTTAAATGGACTCCAGAGGATGGTAGAGGATGGGAAGGCCTGGAGGAACGTTGTCCATGGGGTCGTGATAGGTCGGACACGACTTTGCAGCTAACAACAATGTTGAGGACTAACTGCATTTAACGTCCAACCGTAGAACAATCAGCTGATTCAGACCTGATTTAATGCAGCATCTCTATTTTCTGTCTTATGGATTCCATCTTCTCCATCCAGCCAGATGTAAATTGCCAACCAAGCACCGGTTGGTGGTCTTAAGATTATGGCCGATCGTGATGGCCATTAAGTAATTTCCTAGACCCAAAAGAAATGGGTTGAAAGCCGCATTTACCTCTTATCATCCTCATTGAGATGCATTCTCAGTCCTCTGAGGAAGAGGGGGTTGAATGAAGAGAGAGAAAGAGAGGGAGGGAGGGATGGAAAGGGGGACCCTCAATGCTGAACACAAAATGTCATGCATTTCAAGCCAGAAATATTTTTGCTAGGGATTTTGCCTGAAACTTATAATAAAGAGGTTACTTATTTAATTATCCATGTATTAACTGCAGCTAGAAATGTATTTGCACAACATTGGAAGAGTGAAGAGATTCCCATTGTTTGTTTTGTTTGTTTGTTTGTTTTATTGGACTTATATGCCACCCTTCTCCCAAAGGACTCAGGGCGGCGTACAACATTAAAAAACACATATCACGAAAGTTAAAAGGAAATTAGATAAATATCCAAAAAAATACAAACCCAATTAATATGACAATAACATTTTAAAAATGAGATAAAATTAACAGGCCAGGCCGGCTTGCTGGAAAAGCCAACTTTTTAGGGCGCATCAGAAGGACCGGAGGTCAGGGATTATGCAAAGCTCCGGGGGCAGCTCATTCCAGAGGGAAGGCGCTCCCACAGAGAAGGCCCTCCACTTGGGGGTCACCAGCCGACACTGTCTGGCCGACGGCACCCTGAGGAGGCCAACTCTGTGGGATCGTACTGGACGGTGGGAGGCTACTGGTGGCAGTAGGTGGTCTCGCAGGTACCCTGAGCTTTAAAGGTCATAATTAATACCTTGAATCGCACCCGGAAAACAACCGGCAACCAGTGCAGACCGCCTAAAAGGGGTGTAATAGGGCAGCACCTAGGCACCCCCATGACAACCCGCACGGCCGCATTCTGGACCAGCTGAAGCCTCTGGGTGCTCTTCAAGGGCAGCCCCATGTAGAGAGCGTTGCTATTGATGAGAAGCTGATCTGGAAAATATTAGAATGTGCAGAAATGAATAGATTAACACTAATAATTAAAGAGAAAGAACAAACTGAGTATTGTAAGATATGGGAAGTATTTTATCAATGGTTAGAGGAAAAGGGGGGGGATTGGAAATGAGGGAAAGAGATTAAAGAAGAGTAAAAAATATGTTAAGATGGAGGTATAAACTTTGATATTTGTTAGTATTATGGTGAGGAAGATAATTACAATTAATGCTAGTATTGTATTTTTATCAGAAAATATGTTAACAGGAAAATGAATAGTTTGATAATGTTCAATTGCTTCATATATTGCAATTTTAAGATTAGAGAATTAATATTAATGTGAATGGTGTTGTAAATGCTGAAGGCTGATACACAGAGCTCTTTGTACCCAGACGACACATTGTTTAAGGGAAGATGAAATGCTTATGTTGAAAAATAAAATAAAAACTTTTTATTAAAAAAAATCATACATTCTCCTACAATGGCAAAATGAAACTTTTCTGATGACGAATCCCCTTCTATCACAACGGCTGAACATTCCTGATGGACAGTAGATGCACAAACCTGCACAGTGCAATTTTTAAAAAGCAAAGACTCTAAAAGCCCAGGAAAATGAGAGAGCCAGTTGTGATTAAGGTGCTGGCCTAGAAACCAGGAGTCAGTGAGTTCTAGTCTTGCCTTAAGCACAAAAGCCAGCTAGGTATCTTTGAACCAATCACCAGGAGACTGTGAATTCTAATCCCATTTTAGGCTGGGTGACTTTGGGCCAATCACCAGGAGATTGTCAGTTCTAGTCCCACTTTAGGCAGGACTTTGAGCCAGGCAATCTCTCTCATCCCAACCTACCTCACAAGGTTGTTGTTAGGGGGGAAATAAGAGGATGAGGGAGTATTAGGAATGTTTGCTGCCTTGAGTTACTTAAAGAATAATAAAGGCAGGATTAAAAATTAAATCTACCAAAACCCCAAAACTCTTGACCCTATACTAGTCGAGAGAAGACGGATGAGTGTCGTGGTGGCTTATCTCATTATTTTAGAATCAGAATCAGAATAGAGCTGGAAGGGACCTTGGAGGTCTTCTAGTCCAACCCCCTACTCAGGCAGAAAGCTCTATACCACTTCAGACAAATAGTTGCCCAATCTCTTCTTGAAAAGATGGAGCACCCACAACCTCTGGAGGCAAGTCGGTTAAATTCAGGTTAATTATTCCCACTGTCAGGAAATTTCTCCTTATTTCGGGGTTGCTTCTCTCCTTGATTAGTTTCCATCTGTTGCTTCTTGTCCTGCCTTTAGGTGCTTTGGAGAATAGGTTGAGCCCCCTCTTCTTTGTGGCAGCCTCTCAAATATTGGAAGGCTGCTATACAATACAATACAATAGTAGAGTTGGAAGGGACCTTGGAGGTCTTCTAGTCCAACCCCCTGCCTAGGCAGGAAACCCTATACCGTTTCAGACAAATAGCTATCCAACATCTTCTTAAAGACTTCCAGTGTTGGAGCATCCACAACTTCTGGAGGCAAGCTGTTCCACTGATTAATTGTTTTCACTGTCAGGAAATTTCTCCTCATTTCTAAGTTGCTTCTCTCCTTGATTAGTTTCCACCCATTGCTTCTTGTTCTACCCTCAGGTGCTTTGGAGAATAGTTTGACTCCCTCTTCTTTGTGGCAACCTCTGAGATATTGGAACACTGCTATCATGTCTCCCCTAGTCCTTCTTTCTCTTAAGCTAAACATACCCAGTTCCTGCAACCGTTCTTCATATGTTTTAGTCTCCAGTCCCCTCATCATCTTTGTTGCTCTTCTCTGCACTCTTTCTAGAGTCTCCACATCTTTTCTACATCGTGGCGACCAGAACTGAATGCAGTATTCCAAGTGTGGCCTTACCAAGGCATTATAAAGTGGTATTAACACTTCACGTGATCTTGATTCTATCCCTCTGTTGATGCAGCCTAGAACTGTGTTGGCTTTTTTGGCAGCTGCTGCACACTGCTGGCTCATATTTAAATGGTTGTCCACTAGGACTCCAAGATCCCTTTCACAGTTACTACTACTGAGTAAGGTATCACCTATACTGTACCTGTGCATTTCGTTTTTCTTGCCTAAATGTAGAACCTTACTCTTTTCACCATTGAATTTCATTTTGTTAGATAGTGCCCAATGTTCAAGTTTGTCAAGATCCTTCTGTATCTTAAGCCTATCTTCTGGAGTGTTGGCTATTCCTGCCAGCTTGGTATCATCTGCAAATTTGATGAGTTCCCCATTTATTCCCTCATCCAAATCATTGATGAAGATGTTGAAGAGTACTGGGCCTAAAACAGAGCCTTGGGGTACTCCACTGCATACTTCCCTCCATGTAGATGCAGTTCCATTGAGAACTACACGTTGAGTGCGGTTGGTCAGCCAGTTACCAATCCATCTGGTGGTGATGCTGTCTAACCCACATTCTTCTACTTCATCTAGTAGTAGGTTATGGTCTACCTTATCAAAAGCCTTACTGAAGTCCAAGTAAACTATATCAACGGCATTCCTCTGGTCCACTAATTTTGTCACATTATCAAAGAATGCAATAAGATTAGTCTGGCATGATCTGTTTTTGACAAATCCATGTTGGCTTTTGGCTATTACTTTGTTTGCTTCTAGGTGTTCGCAAATTCGTTGCTTGATTATTTTTTCCAGAATCTTTCCTGGTATTGAGGTTAGGCTGATAGGTCTGTAGTTTCCTGGATCTAATTTTTTCCCTTTTTTGAAGATGGGAACCACATCAGCTCTTTTCCAGTCCTCTGGTAGTTCCCCGGTGTTCCAGGATCTCTGAAAGATATAATTCAGTGGTTCTGAGATCTCGTCTGCTAGTTCCTTCAGAACTCTGGGGTGTAATCCATCCGGTCCTGGTGATTTGAACTCATCTAGGGTAGACAGGTGCTCACTTACCATTTTCTTCCCTATTTCAATTTGTGTTCCTAATTTTGTGGTGCTGCTTTTGATAGGTTGGACTGTTTTATCCCTTTGTGTAAAGACAGATGCAAAACATGAGTTAAATAGTTCTGCTTTCTCCCTGTTGCTTGTCACCTTCTTGCCACTTTCTCCTAGCAATGGACCAATTGTTTCCTTAACTTTTTTCTTGTTTTTAACATGTTGGAAGAAGCTTTTTTTGTTAATTTTTACTTTTGTGGCAAGCCTTTCTTCATTGTGAGCCTTAGCTTTCCTCACTTCATCTTTACAGGCTCGGGCTATTTGCTGATATTCTGCCTTAGTTATGTCCCCCTCCTTCCACTTTTTATACTTACTTTTTTTGTCTTTCAGTTTGTCAGATAGTTGTTTATGCAGCCATGCTGGTTTCTTTTGGGAGCTGTTGTTTTTCTTCTTCATTGGTATTGTGTTAGACTGGGCTTTTCTAATCTCATTTTTCAAAATTTCCCAAGCTTCTTGAGTTGTTTTCCCCTCGAGGATTCTCATCCATGGAATTTTTCCCAAGCTCTCTCTAAGTTTATTGAAATTAGCTTTCTTAAAGTCCAAGACTCTAGTTTGACTTTGTTCTACTACTTGTGTTTGGATAATGTTGAATTCCAATATTGCATGGTCACTTGCCCCCAGGGTTCCTATGGCTTCAACACCTTCTATCATTTCCTCTCTGTTAGTGAGAATTAAGTCCAGTATGGCTGATCCCCTTGTTTCCTTCTCTACTTTTTGGAAAACAAAGTTGTCTGCTAGGTTTGTTAGGAACCTGTTGGATCTTCCACTTGGTGCAGAGTTTGTTTCCCAGTTGATGTCAGGGTAGTTAAAATCTCCCATTACTATTGTGGTGTGCTTCCTACATACCTTAGTTAGCTGACTAGCAAAAAGTTCATCTTCTTCCTCTGCTTGGTTGGGTGGCCTGTAGTATAGACCTATGGCAATGTCATTTCCCCCCCAACCTTTAATATTGACCCAAATGCATTCAAGATAGTTCTCATCATTGTTGTGCTCTATTTCTGTAGAGACATAGTTATTTCTTATATATAGTGCAACTCCACCTCCTCTTTTATTTGGTCTATTTCTTTTAAATAATTTAAATCCTTCTAGCTGTATGTTCCATTTGTCAGTTTCATCCCACCAAGTTTCTGTAATGGCAATAATATCATATCTGCCCTCTTTTACTTGAATTTCTAATTCTCCCTGTTTATTCCTCATACTCTGTGCATTGGTATATAGACATTTGAGTCCATTTTGATTGACCTTGTGTTTACTGTCTACATAACCTGTATTATGCCTGACTGCCCCTATTTTCTTGCCACTTGTGTGATCATGTCACTCCTTGTCCTTCTATCATGTCACTCCTTGTCCTTCTCTTCATTAGACTAAACATGCCCAGTTCCTGCAACTGTTCATCGAACGATTTCAGTTCAATTATACAAATATATTGAACTGTACTGTATAAAAATCCCCGTGTCTGATTTTTGATGTGCTCCTTGGGCATGAAACACAGGTGAAATTCAGCAGGTTCTGACAGGTTCTGGAGAACCAGTAGCAGAAATTTTGAGTAGTTCGGAGAACTAGCAAATACCACCTCTGGCTGGCCCCAGAGTGGGGAGCGATTGGGGATTTTGTAGTATCCTTTCCTCAGGAGTGGGGAGGGAACGGGGATTTTGCAGTATCCTTCCCCCTGGAGTGAGGAGGGAACGGAGATTTTGCAGTATCCTTCCCCCTGGAGTGAGGAGGGAACGGAGATTTTGCAGTATCCTTCCCCCTGGAGTGAGGAGGGAACGGAGATTTTGCAGTATCCTTCCCCCTGGAGTGGAGAGGGAACAGAGATTTTGCAGTATCCTTCCCCCTGGAGTGAGGAGGGAACGGAGATTTTGCAGTATCCTTCCCCCTGGAGTGAGGAGGGAACGGAGATTTTGCAGTATCCTTCACCCCGGAGTGGGGAGAGAATGGGGATTTTGCAGTATCCTTCCCCCTGGAGTGAGGAGGGAACGGAGATTTTGCAGTATCCTTCCCCCTGGAGTGAGGAGGGAACGGAGATTTTGCAGTATCCTTCCCCCTGGAGTGGAGAGGGAACAGAGATTTTGCAGTATCCTTCCCCCTGGAGTGAGGAGGGAACGGAGATTTTGCAGTATCCTTCCCCCTGGAGTGGAGAGGGAACAGAGATTTTGCAGTATCCTTCCCCCTGGAGTGAGGAGGGAACGGAGATTTTGCAGTATCCTTCACCCCGGAGTGGGGAGAGAATGGGGATTTTGCAGTATCCTTCCCCTGCCATGCCCACCAAGCCAGGCCCACAGAACAGGTAGTAAAAAACTTTGAATAGGACATAAGGATTCAGTGTTATTGGAGGATTTTAGAAATAACAAATGAAATGCCAGTATGTGGTTATGTATTAAATCTTGGTATATTTTATGATGAAGGAGGTTTAGACAATTATAGTCAAATGAAAATGGAGGTATGATGATGGTAACATGTATAAATATATCTGAGTTAAAATACTTGAGTTAATATGAATTATGCTTGATGACTGCAGAAGAGATGCACGAAAGTCTTTTGTAACCAACTGATACACTTTCTACAGTATGTAAAGAAGGAGGATTCTTCATGTTGTGTTTGTTTTGAAAATAAAAAATAAAAAAATTATTTAAAAAAACTTTGAATTTCACCACTGACATGAAACCTAGATGCTTCCTGCTTCTGTACAAGCAAAAGACGTTTGTCATTCCTCAATTCCTCGATGGAATAGAATAGAATCGTGGAAGGGACCTTGGAGGTCTTCTAGTCCAACCCCGATTGGCTTCTTCACTCTGGGTAACAGCTCACTGGGGGGTGGGGGTGGGGGCAAGAACAAGGACCCCCAAGGTCACGGGAGGAACCTGATTTCCCCACCACCCTCCTTCTGCCGTGCCTTTGCTGTCCCCACCGGGCGTTGCCACACCAAGCATCTGGCCAGGTGATCTCCAGGAGCGGAAATCTCAATTCCTTCTGGCCGCGTAAAGATTAATTACAAACGAGCCTTTAAAAATAAATCTGACTGTTTAGATGCAGAGAAGGGGAGAGAGAGAGAAATAAAAAATGGTGACTCCCATTAGCAGCCAGATGACTTCGAAATACGCAGTTCACAGCCTTTGTGAGCTGTGAGCATCGCAGGATCGGGGCAGTTTGGGGAGGGGGGGAGGCAGAAGCCCCTGCAAGGAATCAGCTGGCCATTTCCATTCATTAGACCCCAGGGCAGGACTTCCAAAAGCATAAAGGCAAATATTTCTGCTGGTTCTCCATAAGCCTCCTCTGGGAAAAACGGATTTATTTCGTCCTAAAGCTAAAAGACCTATGGAGATTCTCGCCCATCCACGTCCTGGTTGTCCCAAAGATGCTTTTTCAAAAGGCAACTGGACTTTCTCGGGTTTTTGCAGCAATGGTCAAAAAAGCCAACACAATCTTATGCTGCATTAACAGAGGGAGAGAAACAAGATCACGTGAAGTATTTAATAAGGCTTTATAAAGCCTTAGTAAGCCTTCCACACCTGGAATATTGCATCCAGTTTTGGTCACCACGCTATAAAAAAAGATGTGGAGACTCTAGAAAGAGGGCAGAGAAGAGCAACCAAGAGGATTAGGAGGCTGGAGGATAAAACAAAGAAAGGTTGCAGGAACCGGGTATGTCTAGTAAAAAGAAGGGCCAGGGGAGACAGGAGAGCAGACTTCCAGTATTTGAGGGGCTGCCCGCAAAGAATAAGTCAAGCTATTCTCCAAAGCACCCGAAGGTCGGAGAAGGAATAATGGATGGAAACTGATGAAGGAGAGATTCAACCTGGCATTAAGGAGAAACTTCCTGACAGTGAGGACAATCAACCAGTGGAACAGAAGTTGCCTTCACAAGTTGTGGGTGCTCCATCACAGGAGGCTTTGAAGAAGGGACCGGACAGTCAATTGTCTGAAATGGTATCGGGCAGTGATGGGTACCTTTTCAGCACAGAGTCCCAAAAGTGCATGCATGTGCGTGCACATGTGCACACCCGAGTGCCAGAACCCAGAAGACAACAGCTGACTGGCACACATGCATGCAACAAAACCCAGAAGAGCAGCTGGTGACATTGTGCATGCCCAGAGGTCTCTCCGTGCCCCATCATCCATCCAGCCATCTCTATCATGTATCCATTCTCTCTCTCATCTACTTAATCTCTATCTGTATGCATCTACTGATCTATTGATCGATGAATTCATCATGCAGCTATCCATCCATCCATCCATATCTATCCATCCATTCTCTCTCTGTTTCTCCCTAAACTCTATCTAATCTCTATGCATCTACTGATTTATCAATCTATCAATTCATCATCCATCCATCCATCCCTATCGATCTATCCATCAATTTATCATGTAGCCATTCTCTCTAATCTACATAGTATCTACTGATCTATTGATCGATCAATTCATCACTCAGCTATCCATCCATCCATCTCTATCCATCCAACAATTTATGTATCCATTCTTTCTGTGTGTTTCTCTCCCTAATCTCTATCTTCTATGCATCTACTGATCTATCAATCTATCAATTCGTCATGCAGCTATCCATCCATCCATCAATTTATCATCCATTCTCTTTTATCTACCTAATCCCTATCTAATCTGTATGCATCTACTGATCTATCAATCTATCAATTCATCATGCAGCTATCCATCTATCCATCCATCCATCTCTAGCCATCCAACAATTTATGTATCCTCTCTGTTTCTCTCCCTAATCTATCTAATCTCTATACATCTACTGATCTACCAATCTATCAATTCATCATGCAGCTATCCATCTATCCATCCATCCATTAATTTATCATCCATTCTCTTTTATCTACCTAATCTCTATTTAATCTGTATGGATCTACTGATCTATTGATCAATCAATTCATCATCCATCCATCCATATCTATCCATCAATTTATCATGTATCCATTCTCTCTCTCATCTACTTAATCTCTACCTGTATGCATCTACTGATCTATTGATCGATCAATTCATCATGCAGCTATCCATCCATCCACCCATATCTATCCATCCAACAATTTATGTATCTATTCTTTGTTTCTCCCTAATCTCTATCTAATCTCTATGCATCTATTGATCTATCAATCTATCAATTCATCATGCAACTATCCATCCATCCATCCATATCTATCCATCCAACAATTTATCATGTATCCCCTCCCTCCCTCCCTCCCTCCCTCCCTCCCTCTCTCTCTCTTATATTTGTGTACACTCTTGAGAACAGGCAAGAGAATTTCATTTTTAATGGGTGCCCGTGTGCCCACAGAATATGACAATAAAAGTTATCATATCCTATCTTAATCTATCAGAAGCTTGGCAACTGCTTCATATTTATGACTTTTGAATCGTCCCAAGGTCACATGATCCCCTTTTGTGACTTTCTGAGAAGCAAAGTCAGCGGGGAAGCAGACTCATTTCACAATCATATTCCTAACTTAATAACTGCAGTGATTCACTTAACAGCTGAGGCAAGGTAGATCGTAAAATGGAGAAAACTCACTTCACAAATGTCTCACTTAGCAACAAATCTTGGGCTCACGTGTGGTCATACATCAAGGACTACGAGAGAAAGCTGGCTGCCAGATGATCCCACAAGCGTTTCTGAACCCTTTCTAAAAAAAAAAAAAACCCAAAAGACCTTTTTTATATAAAAATAATGAAACATTGCATCCTTCCCTCCAGCTGGCCTCTTCCGATCATTTTATCGCGAGCCTCAAAATGAATAAAACATCACGCCTTCAAAACAAAATCACAGCATTTATTACTCCAGGAGAAGAAGAAGGAAAAAAAGGAATATACATATTTAGATTCCCTTTTCGAATACGAAATATATTATGGACTTCGAGTGCTCCTGACTGAGCGCCGAGCTGGAGGCTGGGAGGAGAGGCCAGCCGCGTCTTCCCACATTAAGCGTGATGCTGGGTGGAAACACACCACCTTCGCAAAAATGTGTTGGTGAAAATGAGTTGATGGCACGCAGCAACGGCCCCCTCGCTTCCCGTCACTGGGGGAGGTTCAGCCTCACACGAAGCCTAGCAGATCCCATTTGCAAATGGGGGAATAGCCCCAGGACCTCCACCACTGTACCCAGGGAGCTGAATTAATAAAAGTTCAGATGGCATCAAGATCGTGTGAAGCATTAGTGTCACTTTATAATGCCTTGGGAAGGCCACACTTGGAATCCTGGATTCAGTTTTGGTCGCCACGATGTAGAAAAGATGTGGAGACTCTAGAAAGAGTGCAGAGAAGAGCAACAAAGAGGATTAGGGGAGTGGAGACTAAAACATATGAAGAACGGTTGCAGGAACTAGGTATGTCTAGTTTAATAGAAAGAAGGACTAGGGGAGACATGAGAGCATTGTTCCAATATCTCAGGGGTTGCCCCAAAGAAGATTTGGGAGTCAAGCTATCTTCCAAAGCACCTGAGGGCAGGAGGAGAAGCAATGGGTGGAAACTTATCAAGAAGAGAAGCAACCTGGAATGGAGACGGGGAGGCCTGATAGTATCTTCTAATCCTTGGGGGGCAACTACGAGGAAGTCAGATGCTTAGAGATTAGATCGAGATTAGGGAGAGAAACACACACACTTCTTCTCATTAAACTAGAGATGCCCAGTTCCTGCAACCGTTCTTCATATGTTTTATCCTCCAGTCGCCTAATCATCTCCGTTGCTCTTCTCTGCACTCTTTCTAGCATAATTTGGGGAGAGGTCATAAAAAGGAAACACCCCAGCCTCACCACGAAATATCCTGATTTCATAGTGCCAGAACATGGGCAGAGCAGGAAAGATACACAGTCGTCCATCAGGAGGAGCGGTACAGGCTCTCTGAGGATGGGTCTCGCCTCTTGTGGGCACTCAAGACACGGAGCCCCCAGTTCTGCAGAGGACTTTTGAGAAGGGGAGACATCCTGGCTTAACTGGTTACCAGCATCTTCCTCTTAATGGAGTTGGGCAGCCGGAGTGGCATTCTGCCCGAGGTCAGGCAATTCCTGAGGAAAGTTCCCAAGGACACACCCCTTGCTCTGCCTCTGGGGTCGTTCTCCAGGCTTTCTTAGGATTCTCCCACTGCCTCACACCAACAGAGCCACCATCTGCCCTAGGGGGCCTCCTTGGCCTCCAGCTTGTAATGGTGCTCAGGGAGCTTCCTCAAACGTTCTGCGGCCTGTGGGGAGAAAAAGCAGCATGGAGGGAGAAGAAGGAAAGAGGTGAAGGCAGGGGCCTTCCTCTTTCTTTTCCAGGCTGCGGGGGGCTTTAGTGAATGCTCCCCCCCCCACAAAAGAAACAAGACTCAAGGAGTTCTCCTGTCCTTCCTGGCTCCTTCAGTATCTCCACAGTTTATTATAGGAGGTCTCCAAACTTGTCAACTTTAAGCCTTGGGGGCTTCAATTCCCAGAATTCCTTAGCCAGCCATGGCTTCTGGGAGTTGAAGTCCCCAAGTCTTAAGGCTGAGGGATTCTGGGAGTTGAAGTCCCCAAGTCTTAAGGCTGAGGGATTCTGGGAGTTGAAGTCTCCAAGTCCTAAGGCTGAGGGATTCTGGGAGTTGAAGTCTCCAAGTCTTAATTCTGGGAGTTGAAGTCCCCAAGTCCTAAGGCTGAGGGATTCTGGGAGTTGAAGTCCCCAAGGCCTAAGGCTGAGGGATTCTGGGAGTTGAAGTCCCCAAGGCCTAAGGCTGAGGGATTCTGGGAGTTGAAGTCCCCAAGTCCTAAGGCTGAGGGATTCTGGGAGTTGAAGTCCCCAAGGCCTAAGGCTGAGGGATTCTGGGAGTTGAAGTCTCCAAGTCTTAAGGCTGAGGGATTCTGGGAGTTGAAGTCCCCAAGTCCTAAGGCTGAGGGATTCTGGGAGTTGAAGTCCCCAAGTCCTAAGGCTGAGGGATTCTGGGAGTTGAAGTCCCGAAGTCTTAAGGCTGAGGGATTCTGGGAGTTGAAGTCTCCAAGTCCTAAGGCTGAGGGATTCTGGGAGTTGAAGTCTCCAAGTCTTAAGGCTGAGGGATTCTGGGAGTTGAAGCCCACAAGTCTTAAGGCTTAGAGCTCTGCAATTGCTTAGCAACTTTAATATCCAAAAAGCAGTGTTTGGCCACTAACTGTGAAGACTGGTAGCCACATCCCAAAGGCCACACAATGCCCCAGAGTAGGGTCCCCCTCCCTCTTTCAACCCTCAGCCTTTCCCTGCCCATTCCCACGGATTAGTTCAGCCACTAAATGCTGGAATTTTAAACTTGGTAGCTCCTTGGTGCTCTCTGAGCTTTGTTGTTTTCTTGCAGACGTTTCATTACCCAACTAGCACGGATGATGTTGCCTAGTTTGGTCTTGAAACGTCTGCAGCAAAACAAGCAATCTCAGAGAGCACCAAGAACTTCACAATCCTCCTGTTCTTTCCCCCCCCCAACTCCCCCTTCTCCTCCTCTTCCTCTCCACAAACCCCACTCCCTTCTAGCACTGATGAGGTTACCTAGTTGGGTCATGAAATGTTCACAAGAAAACCACCAAGCTGGGAGAGCACCATGGACCCCTCAGTCCTCCTCCTCTTCCTCCCTCCTCCTTTTCCTCTTCCTCCTCTTCTTCCTCCTCCCTCCTCTTCCTCTTCCTCCTCTCCACAAACTACATCCCTTCTAGCCCTGATGAGGTTACCTGGTTGGGTCATGAAACGTCTACAAGAACCCAACCAAGCTCAGAGAGCCCCCAAGGCCCCTCATTTCAACCCTGAGCTACAAATACTCCGTTTTATTTTAAAGTTCTTTCAAAGGCCGCGACAGCCCATCATCTCCTACAGACCTCACCTGCTCCGGGGTCAGGTCCCTCTGGGCCTGAGCCAGCATCTCGTAGCCCACCATGAATTTACGGATGGTGGCGGAACGCAGCAGAGGAGGGTAGTAGTGGGCGTGGAGCTGCCAGTGCCTGCAGTCGGCCTCCAGGTACGGCCCCGTCGGAGCTCCTGTGGGGAAGAGGCGGCAGAGAGAGCAGGAAATCAGACTTTAGCCCAAGGGAGGTGGGTTGGGTGCCAGCCGTAGCAGGATTTGCTCCCTGGGGTGCAGAAAGGAAGGAGGGGACCGGCTAGAATCCATAAAATGAACATCTGTGAGCTGCCTCCAAGGCAGGGGAGGCCCCCTTTACAACCTGCGGACTTCGACTCCCAGAATTCCCCGGCTGGGGGATTCTGGGAGTTGAAGTTCCCAAGTCTTAAAGCTAAGGTTGGAGACACTTCCTTTAAGGAGGCCACGTGCAAAGGTGCTTCATATCCTCCTTTTTAATCCATGGCTCTCAGCCAGGGGGAATGTGGCTAACCGTTTGAAATTTCAAAAGTTGCCTGCTATAAACTCTGTTAGCCAAGGAATTCCTGCCAGCGGGGTCCAGGAGAAACTCCTGCCCTTTGGAACATCTCGCCACCTGAGGTGAGATCCATGCCGTCTTCTTGGGCATCAGGAAGGGCTTTAGAACTTGGTTATGCTTGGCTGGCATGGGCCCCAAGGAAGACGTAGGCTGGAGGGGGCTGGTAGATCAACAGAGAAGGTGCCACTTCTGCTCCCCCACCCCCACAACAGGCTTTGAGTCTGTTCTTCATCCTTTGAAACTTTAGTCTGTTCTTAATTGATAATTGTTTTTATTTGAGGAGGTTTTGTTATGTTGTAAGCCACTCACTATTGCTTTGAGATGAGACACATAGCCAAGGGAGGGAGGGAGGGAGGAAGGAAAACAGGCAGGGAGGGAGGAAGAAAGGAAGGAAGAAAGGAGGGAGAGAGGGAGGAAAGAAAGAATGAAGGAAGGAGGGAAATCAGAGGCAGGGAGGGAGGAAGAGAGGAAGGGAGAGAAAGAAGGCAGGAAAACAGAGGCAGGGAGGGAAGGAGGGAGGGAGGGAAGGAAGGAAAACAGAGGCAGGGAGGGAGGGAGGAAGGAGAGAGGGAGGAAGGAGAGGGAGAGAGGGAGGGAAGAAAGAAAAGAAATAGGGAGAAAGAGAGAAAGAAAGAATGAGAAAGAAAGAGAAAGGAAGGAAGGAAGGAAAGGAAGGAAGGA
>NC_138552.1:1943312-2074640 GCF_964273705.1 Natrix helvetica
AAAAACACCCCCATTTGTGCAAAAAAATGGGCAGACAATGGGCCATTTTGCAAAAATTGGCATTTTTGCCTTCCCCCAGCTCTGCTGAAGCCTGCAGAGTGCTCCTGGGGCCTGGGGGAAGGCAAAAACACCTCTGTTTTTGCAAAAAAAATGCAGGTTTTTTGCAAAAATGGGATGTTGGGTGCCAAAACTGGCTGTATTCAGTGTATAAGATGCACCAATATTTGCACTCTCTTGGGGGAGGGGGGGAGGGGCATCTTATACTCTGAAAAATATGGTAGGTGTGTCTAATGAAGAGAAGGACTAAGGGGGACATGAGAGCAGTCTTCCAATATTTGAAGGGCTCCTACGAAAAAGAGGGAGTCAAGCTATTCTCCAAAGCACCTGAAGGCAGAAGGAGCCACAGATGCAAACTAATCAAGGAGAGAAGCAACCTAGAACCAAGGAGAAATGTCCTGGCAGTGAGAACAATTAACCAGTGGGACTACTTGCCTCCAGACCTTGTGGGGGCTTCATCACTGGAGGTTTTTAAAAAGAGTAGACAGCCACTTGTCCGAAATGGTATATAAGGTCTCCTGTGCAAGCAGAGGTTAGAATGGTTGGACTAGAAGACCTCCAAAGTCCCTTCCAAATCTTTTATTCTGTTACTCTAACTTCTGCTGACTGCCAGTTGGCGGTAGTTCGAATCTCAGCAGGCTCAAGGTTGACTTCCAAGGTCAGTAGAATGTGAACCCAGGTGTTTGGGGGAAGAGACTGACTCTGTAAACCACTTAGAGAGGGGCTGTAAAGCATTGTGAAGTGGTATATAAGTCTAAGGACTATTTTCCTTCCTTCCTTCCTTCCTCCCTCCTTCCTCCCTCCCTCCCTCCCTCCCTTCCTTCTTCCTCCCTCCCTCCTTCCTTCCTCCCTCCCTTCCTTCTTCCTCCCTCCCTCCCTCCTCCCTTCCTCCCTCCCTCCCTCCCTTCCTTCTTCCTCCCTCCCTCCCTCCCTCCCTCCCTCCTTCCTCCCTTCCTTCTTCCTCCCTCCCTCCCTTCCTTCCTTCTTCCTTCTTCCTCCCTCCCTCCCTCCTTCCTTCCTTCCTCCCTCCCTCCCTCCCTTCCTTCCTTCTTCCTCCCTCCCTCCCACCTCCCTTCCTTCCTTCCTCCCTCCCTCCCTTCCTTCCTTCTTCCTCCCTCCCTCCCACCTCCCTTCCTTCCTTCCTTCCTCCCTCCCTCCCTCCTTCCTTCCTTCCTCCCTCCCTTCCTTCCTTGATTACAATTTTCAAGATCCATTACTGGCAGTGGTGGCTAGGGATGGAGAAGATTGGGGAAGTTGGATCCACAATGCAGGGATTACAATGCAATATTGCAGACTGATTCTGCCCACGGACAAGAGTTCAATCCCGACCGACTGAAGGTTGACCCAGCCTTCCGAGGTCAGTAAAGGAGTAAATGGTAAATTGAGGACCCAGATTGTTAGGGGCAAGAAGCTGACTCTGTAAACCGCTTAGAGAGGGCTGTGAAGCACTGAGAAGCAGTATATAAGTCTAAGGGCTATTGCTATGAACCGATGGAACAGATGTTGCCTCCAGAAGTTGTGGGTTCTCCACCACTGGACATTTTTAAGAAGAGACTGGACAGCCATTTGTAAGAGATGTATAAGGTTGATATAAGGAGTTGGACTAGAAGACCTCCAAGGCCCCTTCCAGCTCTATTCTGAACGAATGATATACAGTTACATCAAGGTCCCTCCCAGTCCTAGGATTCTAGGTTCTACAATTTCCAAACACACAAACCACACGCAACAACCTGGACTAGAAAGCTTCATGCTTGTGCCTTGTAGCTAAGAGCAGGCCATTTGCAAGCTCACACTGCCACCCTGTGGCTCTGTAACAACCACAACCACAAAGCTCTCCGTAAGGCCTAACAAGTGGGGTCTGCGACAACTTGCCACAGCCAATCCACCACTGACAAGGTGCTGCGGGAAACCTGCCTCAGGACAAGCCACCATTGCAATCTGGCTGCGGGGCAAGAGTTACGCTAATCTCAAAGAAAGGGTGGAATAGAATAATCGTCAAACTATCATCGTCATTGTCAAACTGTCAAACCCTTCCCTGAGGCTGCGTTTCTATTACTCTTAAGTCTTCTCATCATTGTTCCTATCACCCATCTTAGGACGGCAGGACTGTAACTTTGTGGCTTGTATCCTTACGATTTATATTGATTCTTTCCTAGTTGCTTATTTGCACCCTATGGCTATCATTAAGGGTTGATTCTTGACGAATGTATCTTGTCTTTTTATGCGCACTGAGAGCATCTGCACCAAAGACAAATTCTTTGTGTGTCCAATCACACTTGGCCAATAAAGTATTCCATTCCATTCCAATTCTATTCTCTATCCTATCCTATCCTATCCTATTTTCTGTTCTATTCTATTCTCTATTCTATTATCTATTCTATTCTATTATAATTCTGTTCTATTATAATTATATTCTATTATAATTCTATTCTATTCTGTTCCATATTTCTAATTCATATTCTATTCTATTCTATTCTATTCTATTCTATTCTCTATCCTATTGTATCCTATCCTATTTTCTGTTCTGTTCTATTCTATTCTTTATTCTATTCTATTCTGTTACAAATTTCTATTCTATTCTTAATTTTAAAACGGGGTAAAATTCATTTAACAAATATCTTGCTTGGCAACAGAAATATTGGGCCCATTTGTGGTCTTAAGACGAGCACTAACTATAAACCAAAAACGGTTTGTCTAAGGGAAAACTTCCTTACGCGAATATTCCATTTCTCCCTTTGGAAAAGAGCAGCCCCCCCCCCCCATTGGAAACGAATCCTTGCTCCCACCCTCCCTTTTCGGCAAGAGATCCCACCCGCTACCCCCCCCCCAATTGCCCTCCCCTGTCAGGCTTCAAAAATGAAAAAGAAAAGAATCGAATCCCTTTTGAAGTGCCTTGATCAAAGGCCTCACCCAGACAAGCATCTCAATCAAAAGCGCAAAGATATTATGGAATTGAACAAAACCCTCTGAATAATCCCAAGAATAATTTATTCCCTTCCACTTCTGGATTGCTTAGCTTCAAACTTCGGCAAACCAGAAAGGCTGGAATGAATGTCAAGAGTTTGTTGCAGCAATCACATCCAGAAAGCACACACAGGTAACTGATTCAGCAGGATTCATTAACTTCTCTTTGGAAAGCATGCAGTGGAGTTCCCCAAGGCTCTGCTTTAGGCCCAGGACTCTTCAACATCTTCATCAATTATTTGGATAAATGGGGAACTCAACAAATTTGCAGATGACACCAAGCTGGCAGGAATAGCCAACACTCCAGAAGATAGGCTTAAGATACAGAAGGATCTTGACAAACTTGAACATTGGGCACTATCTAATAAAATGAAATTGAATGGTGAAAAGAGTAAGGTTCTACATTTAGGCAAGAAAAACGAAATGCACAGGTACAGTATAGGTGGTACCTTGCTCAGTAGTAGTAACTGTGAAAGGGATCTTGGAGTCCTAGTGGACAACCATTTAAATAGGAGCCAGCCGTGTGCAGCAGCTGCCAAAAAAGCCAACACAGTTCTAGGCTGCATCCACAGAGGGAGAGAATCAAGATCACGTGAAGGGTTAATACCACTTTATAAGGCCTTATTAAGGCCACACTTGGAATACGGCATTCAGTTTTGGTCGCCACGATGTAAAAAAGATGTGGAGACTCTAGAAAGAGTGCAGAGAAGAGCAACAAAGATGATTAGGGGACTGGAGACTAAAACATATGAAGAACGGTTGCAGGAACTGGGTATGCCCAGTTTAATAGAAATAAGGACTAGGGGAGACATGATAGCAGTCTTCCAATATCTCAGGGGTTGCCACAAAGAAGAGGGAGTCAAAACTATTCTCCAAAGCACCTGAGGGCAAGACAAGAAGCAATGGGTGGAAACTAATCAAGGAGAGAAATTTCCTGACAGTTAGAACAATTAATCAGTGGAACAACTTTCTTCCAGAAGTTGTGAATGCTGCAACACTGGAACTTTTTAAGAAGATGTTGGATAATTATTTGTCTGAAATGGTATAGGGTTTCCTGCCAAAGCAGAGGGTTGGACTAGAAGACCTCCAAGGTCACTTCCAACTCTGTTATTCTATTCCATTCTATTCCATTCTATTCTATTCTATTCTATTCTTCTATTCTATCTAACACACGAGACATACCGTATTTTTCGGAGTGCAAGACACACCTTCCCCCCTCCCAAAAAAAGAGGGTGAAAATCTGGGTGCATCTTATACACTGAATGTAGCCCCACCCACCACCCACCTGAGGCCAAAGACGCAAGGCACGGAGGCAGCGATGGTCTGTGGCATCTGGAACAGCTGATTGGAGGAATATTCTGGCAGTCCGATCCACCCACCAATCAGCTGTGCTGAATCAGGCTGCAAGAAGTGCTGAAGCTGACCTGACTGGCAGCAATCACATTCAGAAAGCACACAGAAGTAACTGATTCAGCAGGATTCAAAATAATCATAATAATATATAATACATTACCAAAAGCAGGTTTCCCATGGTAGCAGTAAATACAAGCAAAACATAAGCAGTTTCACTTTCAGTTCTCCGTTAAGCTAGGATCCTTCCTGTCTCCTAGTTGCTCACACAGCAAATTTCAAAGTGCAAATAGCCCTCACTGGCTGATTTAGTTAATATGCATATTCATAGGCTGACCTTGTTACCATGTGTCAGCTGAATACCATGGATGCTAGTAGGTAGAGGCAGAGTTCTTTTTCTTCTTATTTTCCTCCCAAAAATCTAAGGTACATCTTAT
The DNA here is from genome assembly GCF_964273705.1 of Natrix helvetica. NCBI lineage: Eukaryota > Metazoa > Chordata > Lepidosauria > Squamata > Natricidae > Natrix > Natrix helvetica. Next base: position 1,948,121 of record NC_138552.1, read on the forward strand.
ACTCTGGAGCGTCTTATACTCCGAAAAATACAGTATATACAATACCAAGAGTGGTTCTTCCGTGGTACAAGCAAAACAAAAGCAGTTTCACTTCTAGCGGCAGGTAAATAGTTTCCAGCTCTGCAAAGACTCAGAGCTACAAGCTAAGTCACGCCCAGGCTCCAACGTGTTTCAGCTCCCATTGGCTGACCTTGTTACGAAGCCCGATTCCAGTTCATGAATATATCTACTATGACAATGATTTAAAAAAATAAAAAAATACCGTCAAATGTCCAGGTAAGTTTTTAAAAAAAAGATTTGGTAGTGGGTTGCGACACAGGGGATTGGCACCCCTGTTCAAGAGCACCGAAATATCCTTCCAAGAAACATCTTCTGATGATCAGACCTTGGGCGACAGCTCTGTTGCAAAATTCTGGGGGGGAAATCTCCTTACCTGACAATGAGGGTGGGAATTCGAACAACCCATCATGGCTCCCTTGTTCTCAAAGATCTGGAAACCAAAATAAACAAGGTAAAGGTAAAGGACTCTGATTTACTTTTGGATGCTATTTGGAACCTTGACACTCAGAATTCCTCAGGCAATGTTAAGACGTGAGGACTTCGACTCCCAGAATTCCCCAGACAGACAGCAAGTTGCTAAGGTTGAAAAACACTTGACCACACTGATGTAGGATTTAAACTGGGCACAGCAGAGGAAAGGGTGGGCCACGATCCCTTGCAGAGATACTCACCTGCACCCAGGTGTAAGAGGCACCCAACTCGACCGCTATCTCCACCCACTTGTCAATCACCCGGCGGATCTCAGCAAGAGACATCAGGGGCAAAGTCAGGTCAGTCCAAGGATGGAAGCACATGACTTTGCTGGGGAGAAGAGAGGGAGGAAGGAAGGGACAAAATGAGGCAACAGAAAGTACCATCCCTGAATCCCATCTACGCAGGTGACCCATATCTTAAAGGAGAGAAAGGATGAAGTAGAAAAGGAGCAATAATCCATCCCCAGGCTATTTGGTTCTGGTCCCTGGAGCTCTCTGAACTTTGGGGTTTTCTTGCAGACGTTTCGTGACCCAACTAGGTCACATCATCAGTGCTAGAAGGGAGGGGGGTATGAGGAGGAGGGGAAGGAAAAGGGGGGAGGAGAAGGGGGAGGAGGATCTATCTATCTATCTATCTATCTATCTATCATCTATCTATCTATCTATCTATCTATCTATCTATCTATCTATCATCTATCTATCTATCTAGCCATCCATCCATCCCTCCCTCCCTCCCTCCCTCCCTCCGTCTATCGCAATAGCACCTAGACTTATATACTGCTTTACAGTGCTTTCCAGCCCTCTCTAAGCGGTTTAGAGAGTCAGCCTCTTGCCCCCAACAATTTGGGTCCTATTTTACTGACCTCGGAAGGATGGAAGGCTGAGTCAAGATTGAACCTGGTGGGATTCGAACTGCCAAATTGCAGGCAGCCAGCAGTCAGCAAAGTAACCTGCAGTCCTTCACTCTAACCACTGCACCACCAAGTAGGTAGGTAGGTAGGTAGGTAGGTAGGTGGGTGGGTGGGTGGGTGGGTGGGAGGGAGGGAGGGAAGGAAGGAAGGAAGGAAGGAAGGAAGGAAGGAAGGAAGGAAGGAAGGAAGGAAGGAAGGAAAAATAGGGAGGGAAGGAAAAATGAAAGGAATAACAATAGCAGACTAAAGATACCACTTCACAGTTCTTTACAGCCCTCTCTGAGCGGTTTACAGAGTCAGCAAATTGCCCCCAACAATTTGGGTCCTCATTTTACGGACCTCAGAAAGATGAAAGGCTGAGTCGACTTTGAGCCTGGTGAGATTCAAACTGCCGAACTGCAGTCAGCTGGCAGTCAGCAAAAGTTGCCTGCATTACTGTAATCTTAACCACTGCGCCACCATGGCTTATAGTTTATAACATAATAAAATGAAAATAACAGCTGAAAGCAATTCCCCTTCCACCCACGGTGTTAATGAGACTAAGCTCAGGACAACAAGGAGCAGGATAGACTTACCACACGCCTCGCGCTGACGCTGAACGCAACAAGGGATGTCCGTCGGGCTCTGCGGGAGAACAATGTCCGTCAGTAAGAAAAAGAAGGAAGGTATAAATAAGAGAAAACAGGAGGCAGGTGTCCACGGTCCAACTAGCGAACGCAAAAGAAATAAACACTCAGGATATTTGAACTCCCCAAAAGTATAACTTTATTGGATACACCATCTCGGAACTGCAGAAGCAAAACCAGCTCTGGGGTTTCCCGTGCAAATATTCACTTAATGAAACGATAGATTCCCTTTCTCCCCACCCCTGGGTGATCCCATTGTCCGATGATGAGACGTCCTCTTGTTATGGGAAATAACTCTTTCTCCATCTCCATCTCTTTCTCCAGCACCTGCAGCTGTGACCTTGATGGTTACCGGGCTTTCACGATCTCCACACACACATTCTCAGCATTCCGTTTCCCTCTTCCCGATTGAATGACAGGTTGAAGAGCGATGGAAGCTCAGAATAAGTGATTCAATCTTGACCACAGGATGGCGAGTCCCGTCAAACTGATTAATTCAGTCTGGCAGGGTCCAGGAGAAAGGCCTTCTCTCCTGTGGCTCCTCCTTCTGAACATCTTCCTCCCTCTGCCTCCATGTGAGTTTGGTCCCAGCCCTCCTACCTGTTCATAAGGGCCTTAAAGACCTGATTGGTTGGCTCCCCAACAGGAGAAGAGCACAGTGGAGGGGACTGATTGAGTAACGACAGATCCCACCTCTCCCCCATCCCCCATTCCGCCCCAGCCCTCCCCGCGTGTCCTCAGATTTTAATGATTGGGTTCTAATTTATTCATGTTTTAATGCAGTGTTTCTCAGCCTGTGCAATAAGCGGGATGGACTTCAACTCCCAAAATTCCCCAGCCATAGCCCTTAAAGCTGCAGAGGTTGAGAAACACTGTTGTAATGTATATATGTATAGATACGTTTGTCAGGCCTGCAGCCCTCTTTTCCTTTGGATCTTTGGCCTGCCACACTTTCTATTATTCTACTATGCATTTTCTAGGGTGGGAAAATGGGAGGGAGGGATTCTAGGAGTGAGATGTGTTGTAGCCATAACAAAATCCTTTCTAGAAAGCCAAGGTCATCCTTTGTTTCTGCACCTCTCCACCTGACCGGAACTGGATGGGTGGAACTGCCAGCATGGCAGGGGATGATTGGACCATGGGATGGACTTGTGGAGGGTGGGCGGCAAGATCTTGAACTTTCAACTGGGTGGGGAAAACCAGGAAGCTTTCAGATTCGAGTTTCCCCAGATGTGCCAACATGGCTCTCTTCATCAATTGGAACTTGGAGGAATCCTTTGCCTCGGACTCTGATTTACTTTTGGGTGCTATTTGGAACCCTGACAACATTTGTATGACTGTAAGCCACCCAGAGTTACCCAGAGTAAGATAAGATGGGCGGGCAATATTTATTTATTTGTTTCTTTGAAAGCATCCAAATAAATAAATACATGGCAAATGTTTGAAGGGGATTCGCCTTAAATCCCACCCTTAAGTGTCTCACAAAGAAGTCCCCAATTAGAGACTGGCTGCTCTGATGTACATTTCGGACAATGGAAGAAATAAATAAGCTATGGGTAGTCCTCAACTAACAGCCATTCATTTACTGACCCTTCAAAGTTGTAACAAGTGAAAAAAGTGACTTATAGGAGGAAGAAATGCATTTCACAGTTTTTTGTTCAGCCCCATTTAAACTAACTTCTGAAGGACAGGGAGAGATACATCCCATGGCCCTGGCACAACCAAGCCGACATTCTTGGCTTAGTGTCTATGGAGATCCTTAGTCATCCAGGTCATGGTTATCCCAAAGGTGCTTTTTCAAGAGGCAACTGGACTTTCTTATTTTTCTCTGCAGACGTTTCGCTTCTCATCCAAGAAGCTTCTTCAGCTCTGACTGGATGGTTGGAAGGATTTATATTCCTTGCAGACAGCTGGCCATTTGCATCCTTTTTGGAGAGCCTTGAGGCCACTTGGAGGATTATCTGTGTCCTCAGGACCCCCTGAGTGGTGCAGATGGCCTTTCAGCACTTAAAAGGAGGTGTTCCAAGCTGGCCTTCCCAGAAGCAAGAAACAAAGAACCTTCTTTATTTACACATTGGGAATTAACTGCATTCACCAACAGAAAGTCCAGGCGAGAGTCCTGTAAGAAGTCAAGTGAAGCGATAGTCCTCATCAGCTCGTGAGATCCAAGGCTGCAAATTAAGTCAGTTCAAACAGAGAAATAGACAAACCTCAGTTCTGGCAAGGCAGCTTTTGTGGCATGAAACACGATGAGCAAAATCTTCAGAAATACGAACTGTTGTCTCTTACAACCACCACTCCACTTTCCTTCTATTTATTCCCCAGCCAGGGAGGGGCCATTCAGAGCCCACATTTGATTTGCTTCCCAAGTCGACTCCTTGTCCTCTGTTGTTCACCTCTCCTGACTGTTCTGCGCATATATGTATCTGGAACAAGCTCCAGCTGTTCTTCCTCCTCGTTCATCCCTGACTCCAAAGGCAGCTGCATCTCTGGTGGCTGGGGAATGTGGGATGGCCCTGGCTCTATCTCTGAGTCTGACGCTGAGCATCCATCTGAGCCTACCCCAGGCTCCAGACTTGGCCCAAGTTCTTCCCCAACCTCCTCATCGCCCCAGCTCTGCTGGCAGCTGGCGAGCCACAACAGGAGCCACACCTATTTGCACCACTCAAGTGGCCCAATTGTGGTCATAAGTTGAGGCACCCAGAGAGCAGCCCTGTGTTTCAGCAACCTCTGCCTGGGACCCAACAGGCCAACTTGGAGTCAAAAAGAGACGGAGGTGAATTTCAGCACCATGGAAAGCAACCGGCAATCTCCCTGATAAAGGAAACGTGAGCTCTGGTCCTCCTCCTGTCTAGACTACCGCAATGAGCTCTATGTGGGGCTACCCTTGAGAAGTGTCCAGAAGTCTCAGCCGTTGCACAAAGTGGCCATCCTGAGGACACAGATAAACCTCCAAGTGGCCTCAATGACCCTCTCAAAAGGTTGCAAATGACCAGCTGTTCGCAAGGAACATAAATCCTTCCATTCCCCACCATCTAGTCAGAGCTGAAGAAGCTTCTTGGATGAGAAGCGAAACGTCTTCAAAGAAAAAACAATAAAACCCAGTTGTCTTATGAAGAAAAGAAGAGCTTTGGGGCATTCTTGGCTTAGCAAGAGACGAAAGGAGCTCTTACCAGGTTCTGGAGCATCTGGTTGCAACGCAGGGAAATCATTGTCGAAGACGAATGTGCTCTCATAGTGAGGATTTACCTGCATGAGACAAACAGTGAGAGATTATTAAGATATTCATTATATAATGAACTGTTGGGGTCCAAGATTTTTCCTCCTTTTTGGATACGACCAAGGTCTCACAGGGAGTCCTCGGCATACGCCTTTCATTTAGTGACTGTTACTTACAATAGCACTGAAAAAACGAAGAGTTTCCCCCCCCCCCCCCAATCCCTACAGCATCTCTGCGTTCCTGTGACCAGAGTTCAGATGCTGGGCAACGGACTCATATTTATCACCGTTTTTATTTATGTCCGGGGGTCTCGTGAGCCCCTTTTGTGACCTCCTGAGAAGCATATTCTTTCTGCCCTCTGTTCCCCAGGCTGCCTACCTTGCTGTTTGCCCGCGTGGCCCCAGGACACAAAGGGTTGGCCGGGTCATGGCGAGGGGGCTCCTCCTCGGGGGCCTTCTCCACCTGCCCTTGCCAGGGGCGCCGCATGCGGTGGGCAGAGACCAGCACCCAGTCCTCCCGAAGAGGGTTGTAGCGCAGGTGTTGGTGCTCTGGGGAAGAGACGCGGGTGGTGAGGCTGGAAGGGGTCCCACCAGGTGATCAAGGGCCCTGCTGGGAAATGCTGCTCTCCAACAACAGCCCCCCCACTGCCCAGAAACAGGCCCCACCCACCCAGAATAATCCTGCATCCAGTAAGGCCCCACCCTCCGGGCTAGCTGCTCCTCTCCAGTAATAGGCCCCTCCCCGCCAGGATAGCCCCTCCTCCCAAGCAAAAGCTCCAGCCCATCCAGAATAACCTTGCCCCTCCTGTTCAGCAATAAGCCCCGCCCTTCAGGATAGCCCTGCACCCATTAAGACCCCACTGCACCCATTAAGACCCCACGCCTCCAGACTGGCCCCGCCTCTCCAGTAATAGGCCCTGCCCCTCCAGGATATCCCCTCCTCCCAAGCAACAGGCACAGTCCATCCAAAATAACCCTGCACCCAGTAACTCCCCACCCCTCCTGGGTAGCTCCACCTCTTCACGAACAGACCACGCCCCTCCATGATAGCTCCTTCTCCCAAGCAACAGGCCCAGCCCCTCCAGAATAACCTTGTCCCTCCTCCCCAACAATAAGCCCCTCCCCTCCAGGATAGCTCCTCCTCCTAAGCAACGCCCTCCCCTTTTCTGAAGAACCAGATCCCCGCTCCGCCCTCCCCACCAAACAGCCCCGCCACTCCCGGACAGGCTCCGCCCCTTTTGCCAAGAAAGCCCGCCTCTCCCCTATCCAAGACTACGGCGCCTCCCTAGCAGGAGACCACGCCCCCTTCCTCCGTCTCCTCCCGCGGCTGCTCCTCCACCTATCAATAGGCTCCCCTTTCATGGGAAGCCCCGCCCGCGCCTGCGCAATTTAGAAAGAGCCCCCCCGCTCCCGCTTTCCCCCGCGGGGGGTGGGGGGTTGGAGGCAGCGCTGGTACCGCTGGGGTGGAACTTGGCAGCCGCCTCCATGCCTTCCGCCTGCCTACGATCGAGGGAGGGGGGCGTCGACGAAGGAAGAGCCACGTCTCCTCCTGCTAGCGCGCGATTGGCGGGCTGCGATGACGGCACCAGCGCGTGGGGAGGGCGGAGCCGACCGCCGCTGGCGCCGCGCTCATTGGCGACGTCGGAGGACGTCGGGGGGGGAGAGGAGGGCGAGGACGGCGATTGGCCAGGGCTGCCCAGCGCGCGCGGCGTGACCTTGGCCGGCCCCTCCCCCCCGCTCTCGAGGCGGGCGGCCTTTCCTTGCGTCCCCTCAGCGGCGGCGGCGGCGGTTTTGGGCGCGAAGAGCGGCGGGAGGATGCGGTGGCTGCCCGGGCCGAGCTCGGGCTGGGCCGGTCGGGGCCTGCGGCTGGGGCTGGCGGTGGCGGCGGTGGCACTGCTGATCCAGGCGCTGCGCGGATGGGCCTCCTCGCGTCGCTTCGAGTTCGAGCCTGAGGAGATCGCGCGCCTGGCCAAGCACCACGCCGGTCAGTGCCGGGAAGGGCGGGACTCCAACGTCCATGGGGCTCGGCGGAGGCCGTGCGGGCGAACCACAAAGTCCATCGTGCTCGGCGGAGGCGGTGCGGGCGGACTCCACCCCCCATGGTCCTCCGCCGAGCCCTGGGGAGGGGAGGGGGCCCATGGCGCTCAGTGAGGCTGTGAGGTGAAGTCTCAAGCGCCGCTCCTCCTCCTCCTCCTCCTCCTTCCCCCTTGCAGGCCTGGACCACGAGCTGGCCTTCGCCAAGATCATCGTGGAGCTGCGGCGGAGGCACCCGGGCCACATTCTGCCCGACGAGGACCTGCGCTGGGTGTTCGTCAACGCCGGCGGCTGGATGGGCTCCATGTGCCTCCTGCACGCCTCCCTCTCGGAGTACGTGCTGCTCTTCGGCTCCGCCGTCGACACCAGCGGACACTCCGGTGAGTCCCCCAGGCCCCAAGTCCGCGCATTTTCCCGAGCACAAGACGCCCGGAGGCTTTGAAGAGGCAGACTTTAAAAAAAGTTTTTTTGCACTCTGCAAACTCCCCCAAAACGGCCCGTTTCCCCCCCCCCAAAAAAAGAGTCATGAATAGCCTTTAGGGTGCTTGCAGAGTCCTCGGGAAGGGGGGGTGCACAAAACGAGCAGACAACGGCCCCTTTTTTCACTCACTTCTGCCCTCCCCAGGAGCTCTGCAAGCCTTCTGCAGGGAGGGGAGGGGGCTTCGGGAGGCCTATTCTGTGTATAAGACGCACCCAGATTTTCAGCCTCTTTTTTGAGGGAAAAAGATGCGTCTTATACTCCAAAAAATACGGTATTTAGCATCCTGGTATGGCGTGCCAGCTTGACAGCCATGAATAGAAAGACACAACAGAGGGTGGTGAGCCCAGCACAGAGCATGCCCCCCCCCCCCGACGCCCCTAGGTGAGATCGCATGGCCTCGCTGCCTTAGAAGGGTGAGGAAGATCCTCAGGGACAACACTTCTTTACCCTCCTGCCATGGGGAAGGAGATGTAGAAGCATAGCCAGCCACGCAAGCAGGCGGAAGGACAGTTTCCGTCCGTGGGCTGTCAGACTCCTGAATGCGAAATAACATCGTAACTACGTAGTACGATGGACCTGCAGGGCCGGCGAAACATGTAGCATGTTCACACGGGTTGAATGGGACTGGGTGTTTGTTAATAGGATTTATTGGGTTAGGGATTTTCTGTCTTCTCTGGGATGAGGATGAGGATTATCATTTATTTGTCAGCAAATGTACAATAAGGTTGCGCTCCCTCAGTGCACACACAGGCCCCAACACAATACAAAGTGAAGACGGAAAACCCCTAACCCAATAAATCATATTAACACACATGCAGTCCTACTGTGTGAACATGTTACACTTTGCACCAGCCCTGCAAGTCCGTCGTCCTGCGAGTTGTGTTGGGAGGGGTGCACTGAGGGAGCTCAACCAATCTCATTGTACATATGTTATGCACTGACAAATAAATACCGTATTTTTTGGAGTATAAGATGCACCTTTTTACTCCCCCAAAAAGTGGGTGAAAATCTGGGTGCGTCTTATACTCCGAATTTAGCCGCCTAGGTCGTCTGGAAAAGAGGCAGGTGAAGCAGGCGCTGCTGAGATTGTGATGGCTGGAAAGGAGAGACGGCTCCCACTTGGCTTGGCTCAGGCGGTGGTGGTAGTGGCAGCAGCTCCTCACATTGCTGGGGAGTGAAGTCATTGTGGCCATTGTCTCCCCTGAGCTGCCCGCCGAATCTCTGAGGCACCTTTCACTTTCAGGAGGAGGAGGGCGAGGGCGGAGTATACCAAAGCCTTTGAGTAACTGGGAAAGAAAGCCAAGCTTGGAACCTGCCGAAAACTGCTGCCCAAAAAGCACGCCTTTCTTTCCCAGTTACTCAAAGGCTTTGGTTTAAGGAGGGGCTGCCGTATCTCTTTGCTGCATGACAGATCGTGTATGTGTCAGATCTGTCATGCAGCAAAGAGATACTGCATTGCATAACAGATCCGGAGAGACTTGGCGGGGGGGGGGGGAGGCAAGGGAAGAGAACCAATCTCCTCTGCACGGAGACTTTCCTCAGGACCCTCGATCTCCACTTGCTCTCTGGAAAATTGCTATTTGCATCATCGGGATTTTGGTTAATGGAAGAAGTGTGGGATGAAAAGGGAACTTCGGAATACAGGAGCGCTGTGCAGCTGCCGCATTCCAAAGTTTCCTTTCCATCCCGCACTTCTTTCACTAGCCAAAATCCCAACGATGCCAATAGCTTTTTCCCGAGAGAAAGTGGAGATCGAGGGTCCTGAGAAACGTCTTTGTGCAGAGGAGATTGGTTCTCTTCCCTTGTTCCAACCCCCCACCCCAACCTCTCCGGATCTGTCATGCAGTGCTTATTGCTACTGGTGCTATTTGAGCCCAGCTACCGTATCTCTTTGCTGACAGTTCCAGGCAGGTTTGGGGGGGGGGGGTGTATGTGACGAGGCAGCCTCGTATCCTTTATGCCAGTCTGAGGGAAGGGGAAAAACAATAAAGTGCGGAAAGAGCTGTTTAGTCCTGCCCTGCCGTGGGAGAGGTAGAGAAAAGTGGATTTGAGATAGATAAAAGCCTTACTCTTTAAGAAGATCAAGCCCCACGCATCGCATTTTTGCCCTCCCCAGGAGCAGGCCTCCCAAACTCTTTGCATGCCCCATTTTTCACAAAAAACGGAGCGTCCAGATGGTTTGGGATGCCTGCAGAGTGCTCCTGGGAGTTGGGGAAGGCAAAAAAATTTTTTTTAAATTTACCTTAGTGCGTCTTATACTCCAGTGCGTCTTATACTGCAAAAAATACAGTAATTCAATTCTGTGCATTCCGTTTTTGTTGCCTAAATGTAGAACCTTACTCTTTTCACCATTGAATTTCATTTTGTTAGATAGTGCCCAATGTTCAAGTTTGTCAAGATCCTTCTGTATTTTAAGCCTGTCTTCTGGAGTGTTAGCTATTCCTGCCAGCTTGGTGTCATCTGCAAATTTGATGAGTTTCCCATTTATTCCCTCATCCAAATCATTGATGAAGATGTTGAAGAGTCCTGGGCCTAAAACAGAGCCTTGGGGTACTCCACTGCATACTTCCCTCCATGTAGATGCAGTTCCATTGAGGACTACACGTTGAGTGCGGTTGGTCAGCCAGTTACGAATCCATCTGGTGGTGATGCTGTCTAACCCACATTCTTCTACTTTATCTAGTAGTATTTATTTATTTATTTATTTATTTATTTATTTATTTATTTCTTAGATTTTTAGACCGCCCCCTCTCCCAGCAAGGGACTCGGGGCGGTGTACAGTCAATGCAAATAAAATACAGTCATAACAATAAAATACATTTAAAATACATTTGGAGGGGGAGATAGACTGTACAAGAAATAAATATATTCTAAAACCCTAAAAACATCCCAATTAAAACCCCAAACCCAATTAAAATAAATCCCCGGGAGGTAAAACTAAGAAAGTGCCAGGCCAGCTGATTGAAATAGGTGAGTCTTTAACTTTTGACGGAAGGAACGGAGGTCGGTGGTAGTTCGAATGTCAGGGGGGAGGTCATTCCAGAGGCTTGGGCCCATCACAGAGAAGGATCTACTCCTAGGTGTCGCCCGCTGGCATTGCCTAGCAGACGGCACCAGGAGGAGCCCCTCCCTGTGTGAGCGGATAGGTCGCAGGGACGTGTGTGGTAGGATGCGATCCTGCAGATAACTAGGTCCTCTGCCATTTAGGTTATGGTTTACTTTGTCAAGTTGCTCTTGTAGTTTCTATTGCAGTGTTTTTCAACCGTGCTAACTTTTAAGATGTGCTGATCTTTTCTCTGAATTCCACACTTCTTTAAAAGTTTACAAGGTTGAGAAACACTGGCTGATACAGCGTTAGGGTGGGCAAGAAAAAAAAGCAGAAACTGTTAGAAACTATTCTTGGGCACCTTGCCTGAAACTGGGATTAGCATAACGATGTTCTTTCTCCCCACGGCAGGTCGCTATTGGGCGGACATTTATGACACCGTCATCTCAGGGACCTTTTGGAAATGGAAAGAGGGAACGACTAAACGTGAGGTTTATTACCCAGGTGAGTTTGAGATTCCTCACCTGGAGGCCTGCATGACAAGGGGAAATCCCAAGGTGAGGGTCTAATTGCTGCCTGTATGCCTCCTGCAGGAGACACTATTGCCCACCTTTCTGGAGAGGTCGCCTCCGTGCAGTGGAGCGCCGGCACGTGGATGGTCGAATATGGCCGAGGCTTCATCCCCTCCACCCTGACCTTCGCCCTCGCTGAAACGATCTTCAGCACTCAGGACTTCCTCACCCTCTTCTACACCCTCCAGGTTTATGCCAAGGCCTTGGTCTTGGAGGCTAACACGTACTTCAGCAGCACGAGTCAGTGAGTCTCGGCCCCCACCCACCCCTCCCAGCCGATGAAAAGGTCGCCCCCTTCCCCACCCTCCCATCTCGTGTGCTGGCGAACCTGGTGCAGCTCCCCGGCTTGCCCTTCTTGACCACACACGGTTGGGTGCCCCGCCCATGTGTCAGGAAGCAGAGGTGGGTCCACGCCCTTCTCAGTTGCCCGTCCGTGAACACCTGAATGTCCTGCTGTAAATAGGTATCCAAGCTGCTCCCGAGGTGACAATTCGGTATCTTTTGGAGACCGGATAGTCAGAGTATTTTGGAGCCACGCGGAGAAAGAAAGAAAAAAAAGTCCCAGGTGTTTTATGGGCGGAGTGGTGCCCATGTGCAGTGGCATCGGTGCACAGTTGGCCCAAATAATGCCATTTGCATGGTGGCATTTGCCAGGCTCCTTTGGAAAGAGACGTTGCATCCTCTTTGCATGCTTTGAGTCGAGATACCTTCTATAGCATTGTCACCAACCTCCCTTGGTCCTTCTCAGCTTGGTCCCAAATGGGCCTTTTGATCCCCACAAATTTTGATAGGCAGCTGAGAAACAACAGCAGAACTGTTTGGATGGAGCCGTTAGAGTATACATTTACGCTGCTGTTTAAGGCAGACCAGTACTTCCTGGCACTTCCTTTTCCTTCCTTCCCATTTCAGTTTCTCCGATGGAAAACGGGTAATTTGGCTGAGCAATATCTGCATTCACAGGTTGGAAAGCACCCCTGCAGACGGGGTTTTATGGCTGGGCTTCTGGAAAGTTCTTTCCGGCAGACTCGCGTTGTTCCCTGCCTGGGATCTCTGTGGGTGAATCTTCCACAGCCCTGTAGAAGATCCACAGTAGTTTGGAATTCCAGTTGTGTCTTCCTTGGGTCTATCGTGATCCTTTTTCTCTCACGACAAATCAGCCAACTGCGCTCCTTTGCGGACAACTGGTGCCTCCTTCCTTCCATGCTTGCAGCCCCCAATTTCAGCTAATTTCCTCGTCTGATTTAGGTCCAATCCTTTCAAAGGAGACTGGGAGGGGAGAGAGATTTTCCCGTTCCTGTTTCCTATTCTCCTACTCCCACCCTAGAGAGAGAACAACTCACAATGGGTTGGTGATTATTGTCCGCACGTACCTCATCCGTTTAAGAGTAGATATATTTGGAGCTAAATCTAGCCGAGTTAATAGGCTGGGTGGGTCAGCTCCCTTGTGGAATTTGCACGTTTATATTCCCCTTCTCTTCCAGTGAAGCCCCTTGTTCCAACGGAGCTCGTGGTTTTGAAGAGAAGCTATTATAATTAAGCAATGGCTGCTGTGTAGTAGGACAGTTAGCATTGTAGCTGCCTTTTCGTGGCCGGTTCTTCCTGTACGTCTTAATGCCTGGAGCGCCAATAACCAAAAATGTCTTTTGCAGCCCTCCTTTTCTTCCCAAAAAACCCCCGGATTGTAGACATTCTCAAGATCTCATCCAGTTTGGTCCTGTCATAATGCAGAACCGCCATCCGCCACCCAAACTATGCGCCTTATTCTCTTGAGCTATGCACGTGTGTGTGTGTATGTGTATACCTCCTGTCGTTGATGTTATCTGGCTGAGAACCAGTTGTTGTTCATGGGAGTTGAAGTGATCCCTGGGAGAACGGGGCGGGGGAATCCAGTGGGGCTGAACCTGCTTGACTCAAAAAGGGATCTTGTAGAGTTGCAGAAATGGCCAAACCCTAAATGTTGAGGGTTTTTTTACTTGAAATTCAAGCAATGGAACCAAACCCAGGGTGGTTGATGCTCTAAAACAGGAGTCCCCGAACTTGGCAACTTTAAGACGGGTGGACTTCAACTCTCATGCTGGCTGGGGAATTCTGCAGTTGAAGTCCACCCGTCTTAAAGTTGCCACGTTTGAAGACCTCTGCTCTAGAAGGAAGCAAGGCCCCTCTTCTCCTCTCAGAATATCCCGAAATTGCAACCCATCAAAAAAGGGGTGTCATTACTCAACAATGAAGCTCCCCTTCTTCGTACTAACCCAGTATTATTAACCGGAAGATCCTGTTTCTGTAGCATGGAAATTAGGCTTATGGTTTTGGTAGCCTGTTCTGGACTCTGCCTGCTTCCAAAATGCCCCAGAGAGAGAGAGAGAGATGCTCATCCTGACGGCTTCAGTCGCCTGAAAAAGTCTTCTCCGTCTCCCTCAGAAGACACTTTGAGATGGCTGGATGGTCAAAACCTTGGCTCCATTTTGGCTCCAGTCTGGATCCTGGGTTATTCCTCAGTTTGATTTTGCCTGGATGAAAGAGCTAGATGGAAAGGGAGGCTCCTCCCTTCTTGAAATCCTTTCCTCCCCTGTTCATCCTTTGCCTTTGTCTTTTCCCCTGAAAGGTGGGCGGAAGTTTATTTGTAGAAAGTGCCAGTAGATGGCAATAATGGTTTGTCCTGGACATTCCCAGTGTAGTTGGGGAGAGGGTCTTTGATTCCCCCCTCGCAACGGCCACGGGAAGCCTGTCAAACTATTGTTCCACTGACCTCCAGGGCTGGTATGGTCCAGTAGCCAGATTTGATGGGTTGCATTGGTTGCCAAGTTGCCTCTACCCCTCCCTCCCATAGGGGCATCCTTGCCCTTTACCAATTCCTGCTTTTTTAAAAACTTTGATCATTCTTAAGCGCACATTCCCCCCCCCCCCTTTCCTCCCAGACTGAGCTTGAGCCCTCCTTCGTCCAGGTCAGCTCAAAAGGCAGTGACGCATTGCAGAAAGTTTGCCTGGCACCAAGGCCTCCCTCCGTGCCTCTCCTTCCGCCAGCTGCTCTCTCTGAAGCTGTCCTTTAGGGAGGCTAGTGGCTAGCTGGCCAGGACAGCCCAGAATTTGCAGTCCGTGGGAACCGCCGGTGAACTATATAATAAGCATGTCTCCAGTTTCTGTTTTTTCAGTGACTGCAAACGTATCTTGTCTGATGTTCACAAACAAGTGTTTGAGAATCCATGTGGGTGTGTGATTGTTAGATTTTGACTTTAAAAAAAACCCAATACAATGGACTGTGATTAAACCTGGCACTTTGTGTGTCTCTGTTTTTCTTTGTCGCTGGGCATGGTTGCAAAAATAGACTTTTACGAAGGACACCCTTGTCCGCATCAGTTCTGTGTGAATTCCCTGCAGGGTTAGGCAGACAGAGAGATATTCCGGCACATTTGACCCAGGTTGTGTATGCACAGGTAGTCCTTGACTTGTTTTAGTGGCCATTCAAAGTGACAAGGACACTAAAAATAATGATTTATGGCTGCTCTTCACACGACTGTTGCAGCATCCACAGGATCACGGGATCAAAATCTGGATGTTTGGCAGCTGGCTCATATTTATGACGGGTCCCGGGGCTCTATGATCCCCTTTTGCGACCTTCCGACAAGCAAAGTTAATGAGGAAGCCAGATTCACTTAACAACCGTGTTGCTAACTGAAGAGTTGCAAGCGACTCACTTAACAACAGTGGCAAGAGAGGTTATCCAGTGGGGGCAAGGCTCACTTAGCAACTCTCTCATTTTAGCAACAGGGATTTGGGACCCCTGAGTCAAGGGCTGGCTGCATTACTTTCATTTGGACTCTTGCAGAAGCAAATGTTACATCAATCTTTGAACTCTTGGCAGCAGCGACTTCGTGCTCTGCTTCATTGGTAACTCTCTGAAGGGGGGGCAGCTTACACCCCCAGTTTACAGTGAAGGCATTAAAACAACCCAACAAATGGAACATTTCTCCCATCATGCTACAGCAAGAAACAGAATCATAAATCAGTGTAACCAGTATTTAGTTTTAGTTTAGTTTATTGTCGTTGCACCTCGTACAACAAAATTAAATGCCATCATACGTAAGAAAACTGTAAAAATAAAACAAAAACACATGTCCTTCACATTCTATGCAATTGAATTGAAAAACCCCTGATCCTGTATTGATATTACACTCTACAGTAGAATCCAATATAGTGACTGCCCTGGGATAGAAGCTCTTTTTCAGTCTACTTGTCCTTGTTTTTATTCTCCTGTACCGTCTGCCAGAGGGTAAAAAAAGGGTCCCCAGAATGAGATGGATCTTTTAAAGATGTTTCGAACTTTCTTAAGGCAGCTGGAGCTGTCAAGCTCTTCCAAAGAGGGGAGAGGGCAACCCATGATCCTCTGGGCAATGACCTTGACCTTCTGGAGCGCTGCCCGTTCTGCCACTGTGCCATGGGCAAACCAGACCCAAGTGCAGTAAGTTAAACTACTCTCTCTCATGCAGCGGTAGAAGGTCACCAGCAGTTTTCCCTTCAGTTGTTGTTTCCTGAGAAGCCTCAGGTCGTGTCATCTCTGCAGGGCCCTTTTGACCAGGGGTGCGATGTGAGCTCCCCAAGTCAGCTCCTCTCTTAGGAGAATACCCCGAAACATAAAATTCGCCGAGTCTCAAGATGCAGTCATGCCCAGGGAAAGGGGGTGGGGGTGATGGACATTGGAAACTAGGTCATAAGTCCCATTTTGGAGGTCTGCTGTACCTCTGAATGGTCACTAAGCCACTGGTCATAAGTCCAGGACTACCTAAGCTACCTGCACATTTTCCCCTGCTGATCCTACTGCCTGTTGCTTCCAAAGCCCACCAGGGGGCAGCAGCCACCCACTCTTGCACAAATGCACCTTAACACAGTTTGAGTTGCGTTTCTGAAGGTGGTTCATGCCAAACTCTTAAATTTGCTCTGTTTTTCCCCCCTGTGTTAGTGGCCTCCTACTTCTTTAAATTCCAAGCAAGCGTGAGGACTCTACTTCCTGGGTAGCTGTCTTAATACCTGGAAGAAGGCCACACCTTCAAGACAAGGACGACATGGTAGCAGCCTTCCCATATTTGCACATGGAGGTGAGAGCAGCTATAAACATGCAACCGAAGCCTCCTGCCCTTTTATGTAGACCACCTGCATCGCATCCCTCAAAGAGAAGGTGGACATCTGGACTTTGTTGGCCCTCCTTGAATAAGCTCCTAGAAGTTCCTGAACAGCTCCAATGGTGCTGCTCTGGGATAGGATGGACAGATGGGAAAGAAAAGAAAACGCCAAGCAAGTACTGGACAGTATAGCACCAGACAGCTCACGAAGGCAAAAATCACAACATTGCATCTCGCTTCTTTTGGAGGAAGCAATCATGCTTGGAAGAGATAAGAGGTCAAAGGAAACCAGGCTGCCAAAGAACACGGTGGCTGGATGCCCTCAAAGCAGATGCCAGCCGCAACAGATAATGACTCAAAGAAGCAGAGCAAGATCGGAAGACGCAGGGAGACCTGGCCCAGGTTATCACCAAGGGTTAGACATGGCTGAATGGGTCACATCATCATCTAGTCTAGGGAAGAGAAAGACCAGGAGAGACATGATAGCAGTCTTCCAATATCTGAGGGGCTGCCACAGAGAGGAGGGGCTCAAGCTATTTTCCAAAGCACCTGAAGGCCAGAAAAGGAACAATGGATGAAAACTGACCAAGGAAAGATTCAACCTAGATATATGGAGGAATTTTCTGACAGGGAGAGCAATCAACCAATGGAACAGAAGTTACCTTCAGAAGTTGTGGGAGCTTCATCACTGGAGGCTTTGAAGAAGAGACTGGACTTCCATCTGTCAAAAACGCAGGGATCCTCAAACTTTTTAATCGGGAGGCCAATTCACGATCCCTCAGACTGGGGGGGGGGGGACAGCTGGGTGGGCATGGCTAGGTGGGCATGTGACTGGGTGGAGGTGGCCAATTTAGCAGCCCAAACAATACACACAAATTAAACTTTAATTTGCTATGCTCCAGGGAGGGGGTGGTAGAAAGCGGGTTAGTGAAGGAATGTGTCTGCCTTGGGGTGTGCATGAGGGACTTTTGTTTGTGTGTTATGTGTGTGTGTGTGTAGGCCGGGAAGGCACGGGGGGGGGGCAGGGGGTGAGTGGGGCAATGTGGGCGGGGCAGCCTCGTGGTCCCAGGCGGGCCGGATTAATGGCTTTGGTGGGCCGTAGTTTGAGGAGCCCTGATCTAATGCTTTCTAAGCATGGAAACCATCAACCCGTGGAGGGGCTGGGATTCAGAACCAGAGATCTAATTTCCCTTAAAACAAAAAATATCCCCACTAACTTGGAAGGGCTCCTTGTGCCAAAGTGAACTTGTCAAAACATCCGTGTATTGTGTAGCCTGATCTAATGCACAGAGATAGACATACGTATGGAGCCTGATACATTACGTGTAGTCCTTGACTTCAGTGGTTCATTTAGTGACCATTCAAAGTTACAGCGGGGCTGAAAAAAAGTGAATTGTGACCCTTTTTCACGCTTAGGGTGGCTGTAGCCTCCCCATAGTCTCCTGATCCAAATCCAGGCACTTGTCCAAGGCCTCGTATTTATGACGGTCGCAGCCTCCCGGGGTTGCGTGGTTCCCATCTGCAACAAGCAAAGTAAATGGGGAAGCCAGACTCACTTAACAACTGTGTCACTAAATGACTGGAGTGATTCGCTTAACAACAGTGGCAAAAAAGGAAGTAAACTGGAGCAAAACTCACTTAACAGCTGTCTTGCTTAGCAATAGAAATTTTGGGCTCAATTGTGGTCGTAAGTCGAGGACTATGTGTACAATGGCAATAAACAGCAATGCCACTTAGACTTATGTACCGCTTTACAGTTCTTTCCAGCCCTCTCTAAGCGGTTTACGGAGTCAGCCTCGTGCCCACAACAATCTGGGTCCTCATTTGACCCACCTCGGAAGGACGGAAGGCTGAGTCAACTTTGAGCCTGGTGAGATTTGAACTGCCAAATTGGAGGCAGCCAGCAGAGGTAGCCTGCAGTCCCGCACTCCAACCATGCGCCAGCATGCGCTCTAAACGATGGTGTCAGGCCTGCAGTCATATTCCTTTTAGGATCTGTGGCCTGCCACATTAGTGGGGTAATTGGGGGAGGGGGAATAGCAAGGAGTAGAATGTGGTGGTGTCAAAATAAAACATTCCTTTCTGGAAACCCAAGGTCATCCTTTCCCTCTGCATCTCTGCACCTGACCGGAACTGGATGGGTGGAAGATACCAACATGGCAGGGAGATGGGACCATGGGATGGATTTGTGGGTGTGGGGGCAAGATCTTGAACTTTCAACTGGGTGGGGGAAACCGGGAAGCTTTCAGATTCGGGTTTCCCCAGATGGGCCAACATGGCTCTCACCATCAATTGGAACTTTGAGGAATCCTTTGCCTCGGACTCTGATTTACTTTTGGGTGCTATTTGGAACCCTGATAGATGGTTTGTTCATTAACAGCTAGTCAAAGAAGCCAAGAGTCGCCTTCTCCTCCTCTCCCACCTGTTGATCCTATCCCAGAGCGGCAGCCCTTGAGCTGCTCAGGAGCTCATTCAAGGAGGATCAGCAAACTCAAGATGCCCACCTTCTCTTTGACAGATGCCAGGCAGGTGGCCTACATAGAAGGGCAGGGGGCTTCGGTTGCATGTCCACAGCTGCTCTCAACTGCCATGTGCCAAACCAAACCCCTAGGCCCGTGATGGCAAACCTATGACACGCATGCCAGAGGTGGCACCCGTCGCCACAGTTCAGCTCCGCCACGCATGTGGCTGTGCCTCCCGCCAGCCAGCGGAAGCCGGTCTCTGATGCATATGCGTGGGTGTGGTGCATGCGTGGGGGGGGGGGGTTAATGCACATTGTGTGTGCTGTGGGCACTTGGTCCAGAAAAGGTTAGCCATGCGTGCCCTCGGCTCTTCCCCTCGGAGGCCTCTTGGTGACACCGGAGCCCTTCCCCTCTACAAGTTCTCTTAACTTTTAAAGTAAGAGCTTGAGGACTTATGGATCCACCTAGTGGCTTAGTGTGTGTCTGGGGGGGCGGGGCGGTGTTTGTCCTGTTTGATCCGTTCCATTTAATTCTTTCAATTGAGCCGATTGTCATTAAGATTGGTAGCTTTTTCCAATTAGCCACGCTTCCATTCATTGGGGCTGCCAGCATCTTGCGCAGTGTTGGAGCGCCTTTCTCTATGCGTGGATGGGAGGGGCGGGGGGGCGCGTCTGCATCTGTGTTAAAGAAACCCCCGTTTGGCAGGTGCCGCGAATGGATTTAATGGAAAGGATACTTTTCATCTGATTGCTTTTTTTTTATCTGCACCATTCTTTCATGAAGGTGCGTAATAAATATTGTTATTGCCACATCCTTTCTTTTTCTCCTGATAACTCATTGATCAGGATCCATAATCTCCTGCCATCAATACTTCTCTTTCTCCTCTTGCTCTTCCGCCTTCTCCTCCTCCTCCTCTCTCTTCTTTCCCTTCTTCTCTTTCTCCTTTCTTCTTCCCCTTCTCCTCCTTTCTCCTTCTCTTTCCTTTCTCTTTCTCCTTTCTCCTCCTTGTCCTTTCTCCTTCTCTCTTTTTTTCCTTCTCTTTTCTTCTCCCCTTCTCCTTCTGCTTCTCCTCATCCCTATCCTTCTCTCTTTTCTTTCCCTTCTTCCATTTCTCCTTCTCCTTCACCTTATCCTTCTCTCTTCTCTTTCTTCTTCTCTCTCCTTCTCTTCTTTTTCCCTTTTCTCTCCTATCCTCCTTTCTGCTGCTCTTCCTTCTCTTTTTCCCTTCTCCATTCCCTTCTCCTCATCTCCCCTTTGTTCTTCTCCCCTCTCTTCTCCTTCTCTTCCTCTATTCTTCTCACTCTCCCTTGTCATCCTCCTTCCTGGTAGAGGAGGAGGACTCAAGTCTATCGCTTGTAAAAAAAAAAAAAAAACCAGTCTATGGCAAAAGGAAGACGTTCATTGATGCAGGCAGGGCCTGGCAGGGTAGACCAATGGTTAGAGTGACCCTTTGACCGAAGGAGACTCCAACACGGCTACACAAAAATTGCTCGCTTTTCTGTCCAACCTCTGGCCTGTAAATTCTTCCAGGAGCTGCACCAAAGGTGCTTTTCACCAGAGGCAACTGGAGTTGAGAGCTCTTCGGAGCTGAAGAAGCTTCTTGGATGAGAAGCAAAACGTCTTCAAATAAAAACCAGAAAGTCCAGTTGCCTCTTGAAAAAAGCCCCTTTGGGACAACCACAGCCTGGAGGAGTGAGGATCTCTAGAGACATCTTCTTCCAGGAGATAACAAACCTCTTCTGGCCTCTAAAGCTATTTGGATTCAGATACCGATTAACAGAGTGGGAAGGGACCTTGTAGGTCATCTAGTCCAGCCCCCCTGCCCAAGCAGGAGACAAGACATTATTTTTGACAGATGGCAGTCCCATCTGTCAGGCGTGCCTCCTTCAAAATTTAAGAAAGGAAACCCCCAACTCCATTCTTTTAGAGAAAAGGTACTTTTACTGAATAACGAAGTGATAACGGCAAAAGTAAAGCAAGATCTGAAACTAAAGGCGTGAAATTGTACATATCAAAGGTTTACCAAAATCCCTCCCCCCAACAACCCCAAGGCGAATGTCCGATCTCCAGCCCCCAAGGGTGTCATGTGGGGTGAATCTTCAGGCGGCTTCATCCATCTGGTATGCAGAGACGGTTGACCTTCACCAGACCTAAACAAGAGCATTCAGCATGCGCAGAAGATGGTGAGAACAAAACTCCCTCCTCGTCCCAAGATATCTCCTCCTACACGATTCCCCTCCCAAATACCAAAACCCTGTCCCTCCCTCCATTACTGTGGCAGCCGATAGCAAGCAAAGCGATAATAGAGGCTGACATTCGGCCCTCCTGCAGAAAGGGTGTTAGTCCTGGAGGGGAAATATAAAACACATAAAACAACAGAAAAACACTACTGCAATAAAATCAAGGTTTATCAGGGTATTTAGAATGAAACATTTGTAAAAGCTTTTGGGCCCTTGTTCACCCAATCAGAGTCTGACACAGTCTCATCTTGAAAGCCTCCAGTGGTGAAGCTGGCACAGTCCGTGGGCTGGTTGCTCTCACTCCCAGAAAATTCTCCTTATTTCTAAGTTGAATCTCTCCTTGATTAGTTTCCATCCATTGTTCCTTGCCTGGCCTTTGGTTGCTTTGGAAAATAGCTTGACCCCCTAGCTCCTCTCTGTGGCAGCCCCTCAAATATTGGAAGAATGCTATCCTGTCTCCCCTGATCCTCCATCTCCTCATTCGGTTTCCCAACAAGCTCGCCTGTTGCAAAGCCTCCGCATGTCCAGTCCAGCTGCGTTAAGCCACACAGACGGGCAGCTGGAATGTGGGTTGGGGCTGAGCAGAATTGTCTCCAGCAACTGCAACAGGCCTTAAGTTTTCTTTACCTTTTCCTGAAAAATGAAACAAATTTCCTCAGTGTCTTTACTCCTTGTGTATTTCTCCAGCTTCTCTGGGCATTAACTTGCGAGGAGATCCATTGGGGTGCCTGCCCAACAAATGGCTTGCAGGTGCTTGTCGAAATAGGCAGATGTGACCCACAGATTGAGCTATCTTGGTGCATCAGGAAGGGGCTGGCCCAGAGAAGATGGGGGCCTCTGTTCTCCAAAGCCCCCGGAGGCAGGACAAGAAGCAACATTCGGAAAGGAACTAAGGAGAGAAGCAACCGAGAACTAAGGAGGAATGTCCTGATAGGACAATCGATCAGTGGAACAGCTAGCCACCAGAAGTTGGGGTGCTTCATCACTGGAGGTTTTCAAGAAGAGACTGGACAGCCACTTGTCTGAAGGGGTAGAGAGTCTCTTGCTTGAGCAGAGGGTTGGACTAGAAGACCTCCAAGGTCCCTTCCAACCCTGTTATTCTGTCATTCTGAATAGGGTCTCTTGCTTGAGTAGAAGGTTGGACTAGAAGACCTCCAAGGTCCCTTCCAACCCTGTTATTCTGTCATTCTGAATAGGTTCTTCTGCTTGAACGGGGCTGGACTAGAAGACCTCCAAGGTCCCATCCAACCCTGTTATTCTGTCATTCTGAATAGGGTCTCTTGCTTGAGTAGAAGGTTGGACTAGAAGACCTCCAAGGTCCCTTCCAACCCTGTTATTCTGTCATTCTGAATAGGTTCTTCTGCTTGAACGGGGCTGGACTAGAAGACCTCCAAGGTCCCATCCAACCCTGTTATTCTGAAATCCCTCAAAAAACATCTCTTAACAATGCCCCTGCTGCAGACGGGGAAACTGGCAAGAGGACAGCCTGTTCCCCACCCACCCACCCACCCACCCACCAAAACCCCGCACTTCCTGTCCCCCCTCCCTCTTGGAAGCTGAGCCGGGGGCACCCCCCCCCCAACCCTTCTCAAAGCCCATCGCTAAAAAGTTAAATCCAGTCGATGTTGATTTGCATTCCTGAGCAGCGGCCTTTGCTCTGCCCGATGGATCAATGGGCCCTTCATTTCTCCAGCCAGGAGTTGCTCAAAACCTACTTTAAAACAAAGATAGATATAGCGATTGGAAGTAACTGGACTCACAGCGGCGGCTTTTGAACTGTTATCACTGAGCTCGCTGCGAGCTTCCCCCCCTCCTCCTCTGCCCCCCTCCCCCCCTTCCACGCCAGCCCCAATCTATCCCATCAATTGTCATAGGGGACACTAATTAATAAACAGGGAAAGCTAATGAATGCAAGCTACAGTCACTGGGGGTTCCAACCCGTTGCTCCTAATTACAAGGCTGACTTTAGGGGGACAGATCGACTTGGATTAATTAAGAGAAACGTCCCCCGATTGACACGGAGAGCATAAAACTTCGGGCATTGTGCAAAAATATATGACCTTGCCCCCCAAAAGACAGCTTGAGCTGTCCTCAACTTAATGACCACATTGGAGCCCCCGATTTCTGTTCCTAAGTGAGACATTTGGGATGTGTGTTTTACCCCATTCTATGACCTTGCCACTGTCATTAAGTGAATCGCTGCAGTTGTTAAGTTAGTAACCTGGCTGTTAAGTGAATCTGAAGGCAAGCCGTTCCACTGGTTAATTGTGCCCACTGTCAAAAATTTCTTCTTAATTCCAGGTTGTTTCTCTCCCTGATTAGTTTCCATCTATTGTTTTTTTTCCTGCCTTCAGATGCTTTGGAGAATAGCTTGACTCCCTCTTCTTTGGGGCAGCCCCTGAGATACTGGAAGACTGTTCCATCTTACTCTTTCTTTTCATTAAACTAGACATACCCAGTTCCTGCAACCGTTGATTCTTCTCTGCCCTCTGTCTAGAGTCTCCACATCTCCACATCTTTTCTTATAGTGTGGTGACCAAAACTGGATGCAGGATTCTAGGTGTGGCCTTACTAAGGCTTTATAAAGAGGTATTAACACTTCACATGATCTTGGAAATTCCTCCTTAGTTCCAGGTTGCTTCCTTCCTTGGTTAGTTTCCATTCATTGCTTCATGTCCTGCCTTCAAGAGGTGAGCTGAGCTTCGGTGGCGCAGTGGTTAGAGTGCAGGACTGCAGGCAACTTTTGCTGACTGCTGGCTGCCTGCAATTTGGCAGTTCAAATCTCACCAGCTCCAGGTTGACTCAGCCTTCCGTGCTTCCGAGGTGGGTCAAATGAGGGCCCAGATTGTTGGGGGCAAGAGGCTGACTCTGTAAACCGCTTAGAGAGGGCTGGAAAACACTGGGAAGCGGTATATACGTCTAAGGGCTATTGCTATTGCCCCCCTCCTCTCTGTGGCAGCCCCTCAAATATTGGAAGACTGCCCTCATGCCTCCCCTGGTCCTTCTCTTCCCTAGCCCAGCCATGTCCAATTCTTCATATATTTTAGCCTCCAGTCCCCTCAACATCCTGGTTGCCCCTCTGCACTCTTTCTAGAGTCTCCACATCTTTTTTATACTGTGGTGACAAAAACTGGGTTCAGTACTCTAGGTGTGGTCTTACTAAGGCTTTATAAAGTGGTATTAACACTTCACGTGGTCTTGGAAATTCCTCCTTAGTTCCAGGTTGCTTCTCTCCTTGATTAGTTTCCCTCCATTGCTTCTTGTTCTACCCTCAGGTGCCTTGGAGAATAGTTTGACTCCCTCTTCTTTGTGGCAACCCCTGAGATATTGGAAGACTGCTATCATGTCTCCCCTAGTCCTTCTTTTCATTAAACTAGACATACCCAGTTCCTGCAACCGTTCTTCATATGTTTTAGTCTCCAGTCCCCTAATCCTCTTGGTTGCTCTTCTCTGACCAAGGAGAGATTCAACCTGGAAATAAGGAGATATTTTCTGACAATCAACCCAGGAAACAGAAGTTGCCTTCAGAAGTTGTGGGGGCTTCATTACTGGAGGCTTTCAAAAAGAGACTGGAGTGCCAGCTGTCAGGAAAGGTGTAGGGTCTCCTGCTTGGGCAGGGGGCTGGACTGGATGACCTACAAGGTCCCTTCCAACTCTGTTAATCTGTTAAATCTGTTAAAACGAAAGGGCCTCTGAAGTTTTCTAAAGTTTTCAGACTCCGACCCCAAAACTTCTCCCGTAATTAGCGAAGTTTCCTTCGACAAGGGTGCCGGAGAAGAATCAGAAAGGAAGATGGATAAAGGCTTTTGTTCTGCGCAGTCGATACTTTTATTGAAAGAGACACCATCGCCAAAAAAGAAAGAGAGAAAGGATAAATAAAAGCTTTGTTCAACAAAGAGCGACAATTAAAAATGGCAAGGCTTGCAAAAGAAAAAAAGAAAAAGGACTCTGATATAAGGAGGGAATCGCCTTGGGAGGGGCATCCGTGGCAGCCGCCAGCCCTGCTGTGCAAGACCCCCCCTTGGCAGCCCACGCAGGAGGTCGATGGCAGCTACGGCTGCCTTGCAGTCAAGCAACTGTCCCAGTTGGACATTCTGGCAATGTGACTGGGCCACCGACTCCCTCTACTCAGGGGTGTCAAACTCATTTCATTGAGGGCCACCTCAGGGTTGTGTTTGATCTCGGAGGGCAGGAGGGTGTGGGGGGGAGTGTGGCCAGGGGGGGCGTTCGACACAGGCTAAGATCAGAGGTGGCATTCAGCAGATTCTGACCAGTTCTGGAGAACCAGTAGCAAAAACTTTGAGTCGTTCGGAGAACCAGTAACAGAGGTGGGTTGCTCCCAGTTTGGCCTGGATCGGGCGAACCGGTAGTGGCTGCAATAGGAAGCTCCTCCCACCTCATAGTGCGCATGTGAGCACAAGCGAACCAGTAGCGCCGAGATCTGCAACCCACCTCTGACCAATAAATACCACCTCTGGCTGGCCCCGCCCCCATCTATTCTCTGCTTCCAAAGTCCCAGCTGATCGGGAGGGAATGGAAATTTTACAGTATCACGCCCACCAAGCCAAACCCACAAAGCCATGCCACGCCCACCAAGCCATGCCCACAGAACTGATAGTAAAAAAAAATTAATCCCACCACTTCTCAAACTGCGTTTTTCCCCTTCTTTCTTTCCACAGTTCTTTACTATAACCATTTTCCTATCTCTTCTACCAGATATTACTGGCAAACATTTATTACTTATTCTTCATACTCCAGTAAACTTTATTTCTAAATTTACGCCCCGTTTGTTTAATTGCAAATTGCTTTTCCAGGCAGAAAAGCTATTTATGTTATCGTATTTTTATTATTCAACTAATAATAAAAATGCAATAGCATAAATAACATGATAATACAAGATCTAACAGCAGATGTGGTTTTTCTCTGAAGACATTTTGCTTCTCGTCCAAGAAGCTTCTTCAGCTCTGACTGGATGTTGCGGAAGGAAAGGATTGATTCTCCTTGCAGACAGCTGGTCATTGGCATCCTTTTGAGAGAGCCTTTTTGAGGCCTCTTGGAAGTTTCTCTGTGTCCTCAGGGTCACCTGAGTGGTGCAAATGGGTGTGGAGCCTTCTTGGCTGCAGGATGTTTTCTACCCCATGTCCTTCTTGGATGAGAAGCGAAACATCTTCAAAATAAAAAACCAAGAAAATCCAGTTGCCTCCTGAAAAAGCACCTTTGGGACAACCAGGACCTGGAGGACTGAGAATCTCTACAGACCTATAGCTACACAATTTGGGATGAAGACCCTTGGAATGGTGGGGGAGTAGAAATGGAATTCCAGTGGAAAAAATTGCAGATTACAGGAACTATTTATACCAGTTAGGTGACCCTGAGGACACAGATAAACCTCCAAGTGGCCTCAAGGACCCTCTCAAAAAGATGCAAATGGCCAGCTGTCTCCAAGAAGTATAAATCCTTCCATTCCCCACCGTCCAGTCAGAGCTGAAGAAGCTGCTTGGATGGGAAGCAAAATGTCTTCAAAGAAAAACCAGAAAGCCCAGTTGCCTCTTGAAAAAAGGCAACTGGAGAGTGTTTACTTCTTTGGGGTTCGCTAGTCGGACCGTTGACAGAGGCTTTGATCATCCTCAAGAACCTTCCCTCTAGCGCTTATATATCCCCCCCTCCCCTCTTTCTTAAACAGCTGGCTCTCTTCCCCGGCCAGCCGCCTGCCACCCCTGCACTCCAGACAATTACATTCCCTGCTGGAGACCCATGGATCAGTTTTGATTAATGCTCGGGAGGTGGCAGGTGGCCTTCTCCATCCAGCCTTCCACCCCGGGGGGTCCTCCCTGACCCTGACCCTCTAATGAAGACTGCCGAGGCCCAGTCTCACCTGCACCCATGTGATGCTTCCCCGGCCTTGGCTGCAGCCCTCGGCGCTCCGGCCCCCTGCTGGGTGATGATTGGCAGCAAGAGACCAAGGTGAGACCCCAATTAGCCATGGAATCGATGGCAGTCCCTTGGAACCCCCCCTGCAGGTTGCCAGGCTGCCTGTGCCAGACGCTCCAGCTTGTTAAGATCGTTTAGTTCCCGGGATTCTGGGAGGGGGAGGCACACGCCCCCCCCCTCGCCCAAGAAATAAAGTCCAGATCCCCAGCACAAGATGCCAATCGCTGATTAAGGCTTCATCGATCTGTCGCCTTCTGGGGTTTGAAACTCCGAGCGATGGGCACGAGGGCGCCTGATTTCTGGGGCACCAAAGTGGGATCTCAGTTTATTTCTTCCATTTACATCGGAATAGGAAGCTGTTTTCCGCACGTTCCCCAAGAAACGGTTTAAACCCCACCCCCACCCAAAGCAATTTCAGTAGCTTAGAGAAAATATTCCAGTTTTGAAAGATAGAGCTCACAGGTACTGTATGTGAGCATGATGTCGTGATTGTTTTGGGATAACACACTTTCAGAATTTGTCAAAGTATCGGGGAGAGTAAGTCCCCAGGGGAAGAGATTCATTTTGTTTCCGTGGGGATGGGGGTGATTGGTGTAGAGTTAGAGTTAGGGTCATGAAAAAGTAGAACTATCTGAAACAAGATCTGAGTGATCTTGGAATAGAAATTCGTTCCTTCCTCCTTCCCTTTTCTTTCCTTCTCTCCCTCTCTTAATTCCTTCCTTCCTCTCTTAATTCTGCCTCCTTCCTGCCTTCCATTCTGCCTTGCTCCTTCCTTTCTTTCCTTCCTTCCCTCCCTCTCTTAATTACTTTCTTTCTTCCTTCCTGCCTTACACCATTCCCTCCCTCTTTCTTCCTTCTTACCTTCCTTCCTCTCTTAATTCCTGCCTCCCAGCCTCCTTTCTGCCTTGCTCCTTCCCTTCTTTCCTTCCATCTTTCCTTCCTTACCCCCCTCTCTTAATTCCTTCCTTTCTTCCTTCTTCCTGCCTTACATCCTTCCCTCCCTCTCCTACCTCCCAGCCTCCTTCCTGCCTTCCATTCTGCCTTACTCTTTCCCTTCTTTCCTTCCATCTTTCCTTCCATCCCTCTCTTAATTTCTTCCTTTCTTCCTTTTTTCTGCCTTACATCCTTCCCTTCCTGCCTTCCATTCTGCCTTGCTTCTTCCCTCCCTCCTTCCCTTCTTTCCTTCCATCTTCCCTTCCTCCCTCCCTCCCTCTCTTAATTCCTTCCTTTCTTCCTGCCTCACATCCTTCCCTCCCTCTCCTCTCTCCCTTTCTTAATTCCTGCCTCCCAGCCTCCTTCCTGACTTGCATTCTGCCTTGTTCCTTCCCTCCTTTCCTTCCTTCCCTCCCTCCCCCCTCCCTCCATGATATAACAATAGGGAATGGATTCCTTCACTCTAAAAGGGGGTACAGTAGCTCAAAGCTGACACCTCATCCCACCCCGAGCAAAGAAAAACACAAAGAAATTGTGCAAGATTGGAAGACATGGAGAGACCTGGCCAATATAATCACCAAGAGTTGGACAAGACTGAATGGACATCATCATCATCATCATATCATCAGAGCCTAATTTCAATGGATTAGTTGGTCATAAAACCCTACGGAGTAAATCCATGCCAGGTAAACATAAGGATTTCATAAGTATGTCGCTTGGCAATTCAGAGGGACACTGTGTGAATCCGGCCATTCTACTGTGGTTTATTTGCTTCAGCAGAACTTGTGTAGCCAACACAGCAATATTTTTTTATTAACCCAGTTGTGGCATGCTGAATCTGGATGATCCTGGACCAATCAGGAATTCTGACTTTGAGTCCTACCATAGCAATGAAAGCAACTAGGCGTCTTTAAACACCAGTCTCCCTCTCTCTCTCAGCTCAACCCACCTCACAGGATGGTTGTGGGGGGAAATAGGAGGAGAAAGGTCTGTTGGATATGTTTGCTGCTTTGAGTTAATTGTAAAATAATAAAGGCAGGGGGCAAATAAAATAAATAAATAAATAATGCTGCCTCTGCTGTCTCCTTGAAAGAATTAACAGAGGGGTAATACAATATACGATCATTTTGCCGTAAGGGCTTGATCGAAATGCAGTAAGTGTCCCAAAGGTGTTTCGCTTCTCATCTTTCTCTTTCACTTCTCATCCTTCTTCAGCCTCTTGTATGAGAAGCAAAACGTCTTCAAAAGAAAAAAAAACACAAAATCCAGTTGCCTCTTGAAAAAAGCGCCTTTGGGACAACCAGGACCTGGAGGACTGAGAATCTCTACAGCAGGGGTGTCCAAACTTGGGAACTTTAAGACTTGTGGACTTCAACTCCCAGAATTCCCCAGCTGGGGAATTCTGGGAGTTGAAGTCCACAAGTCTTAAAGTTCCCAAGTTTGGACACCCCTGCTCTACAGACTTTTAGCTACACAATTTGGGATGAACTTGGAATGGTGTGGGAGTAGGCAGGGATTTCTAGGGGGGAAATGGCAGACTACAGGAACCATTTGCACCACTCAGGTGACCTTGAGAACACAGATAAACCTCCAAGTGGCTTCAAGGACCCTCTAAAAGGATGCAAATGACCAAATGTCTCCAAGGAGTATAAATCCTTCCCTTCCCCACCATCCAGTCAGAGCTGAAGAAGCTTCTTGGATGAGAAGCGAAACATCCTCAAAAGAAAAAAACAAGGAAGCCCAGTTGCCTCTTGAAAAAAGCACCTTTGGGACAACCAGGACCTTGGATGACTGAGAGTCTCCATAGACAATACGATGAGAAACATTTCGTTTTGCCCACAAAAGGCATTTGCTTTGTGTCTTGTGTACCTAGAATCTTCCCCACTGTGACCAGAAACAGGTGGCTCTACTCACATTCAAGGTAACTAGACAACTGTTTCTAACACCAGGACCCTGGATAGCTCCCGGGTGCGAGCTAGGCCGGTTCCTCCCTGAAGTCAGGACCCTGGACAGCTCCCGGTGAAAGCTCCCTTCCCTTCGTGGCCAATTTTGGACTTTTGAACTGCATGAAAGCTGGGGTTTAAAAATCCAACTTTTCCTACTCTCCTACCCCACGTCCTTTAGCACTGGCTGTAGTACAATACATTTTTGTAATTTATTTAATTTATTTAGGGGTTTTTTAATATTGTGATTTTAATTGTTTCCATCCACTTGTCCACCTCCTCTTTGTATACGTCTTTTTATACGTCCATATTATATGTATGTTTGTCCATACTTGTATTTTTATGTTTTTATTGTACGCCGCCCCGAGTCCTTCGGGAGAGGGTGCGACTAAGAAATAAATAAATATTATTATTATTATTATTATTATTACCCAGTTGGGTTATGAAACGTCTGCAGGAAAATTAACTCAAAATTAATCAAGAACCCCCTAGTCCTTTCCTCCTCCTCTTCCTTCTCTTCCTCCTCCTTTGCCTCCTCCTAGAATAGAATTCTTTATTGGCCAAATGTGATTGGACACATAAGGAATTTGCCTTTGGTGCAGATGCTCTCAGTGTACATAAAAATACAAGATACATTCATCAAGAATCATAAGGTACAACACTTAATGATAGTCACAGGGTACAAATTAGCAATCTAATTATACTAGGAAACAAATAAAAACAATGTAAAATTTAAAGATACAAGTAACATGGTTATGGTCATAAGTGGGGAGAGATAGGTACTAGGAAGGATGAGAAGAAGAATAGTAATACAGTATAATTTGATAGTGTTTGATAGTGTTGAGGGAATCATTTGTTTAGGGTGGTGGCATTCGGAGGAAAACTGTCCTTGTGTCTCGTTCTGGTGTGCAGTGCCCTATAGTGTCGTTTTGAGGGTAGGGTTTATGTCCAGAATGTCCAGAATGCAAGGGGTCCAGAATGCAAGGGGTCTGCTTAATTCTAGATTGGATCTACTTCTTCTCCTGCCTTCAAGTGCTTTGGAGAATAAATCAATCCTCTGAGGCTGCCCCTCAAATATTGGAAGAGGGCTAGCCTATCGCCCCCCCCCCCCCCAGTTCTTCTCTTCTTCAAACTAGGCATGCCTCATTCCCTCAATCGTTCCTGATCCATCTCTTGATGTAAAGGATGAAGTGGGCTCCTGGTTGCAGGTGTTGTTGAGAAGAGCTTCCTCCTTGTAGTAGACAGATCATTCCTCAGCAGGATTGATGAGAGCCCACGGGAAGCTCCCATCAAGTGCTGAAGACAGCAAAACAGTTATTACATCAGAACAAATATTGTCTGGCAGAGTTAGGGAGCCCGTGTGTCTTCCACACCAATAATTCAATGCCTCTTAATTAAAAGGATCGTTTGAAAAATGAATAAAAAATGCATCCGTGGTTTAGAATACGTTATCACATTAGCACTTTCCATTCAGTTCACAAAACAATAGCAACTCGAAAACCGCTCAGGGAAATGTTAAACCGGCAGGCTATTTTTTCTAAAAGGAACATTTGGATGGGGCCTCCTCAATTTAATGGCCCATGAAGGACAAGATGGGGACTGCAACCACAGAGATGAAATCCCACCATTTTTATGTAGAGAGGGCTGCAGTATCCATCTTGATTGTCTTTATACCTCCTCTGTATAGAGTGGAGTGGAGTGGAGTGGAGTAGAACAGAACAGAATAACAGTTGGAAGGGACCTTGGAGGTCTTCTAGTCCAACCACCTGTTTAGGCAGGAAACCTTATACTATTTCAGACAAATGGTTATTCAACATCTTAAAAACTTCCAGTGTTGGAGAATTCACAACTTCTGGAGACAAGTTGTTCCACTGATTAATTGATCTACCTGTCAGGAAATGTCTCCTTAGTTCTAAGTTGCTTCTCTCCTTGGTTAGTTTCCACCCATTGTTCCTTGTTCTACCCTCAGGTGCCTTGGAGAATAGCTTGACTCCCTCTTCTTTGTGGCAACCCCTGAGATATTGGAACACTGCTATCATGTCTCCCTTAGCCCTTCTTTTCCTTAAACTAGACCTACCCAGTTCCTGCAACCGTTCTTCATATGTTTTAGCCTCCGTTCCCCTCATCCTCTTTGTTGCTCTTCTCTGCACTCTTTCCAGAGTCTCCACATCTTTTCTACATCGTGGCGACCAAAACTGAATGCAGTATCCCAAGTGTTGCCTTATCAAGGCAATATAAAGTGGTATTAACACTTCATGTGATCTTGATTCTATCCCTCTGTTTATGCAGCCTAGAACTGTGTTTTTGGCAGCTGCTGCACACGGCTTGCTCATGTTTAAATGGTTGTCCACTAGGACTCCAAGATCCCTTTCACAGTTACTACTGTTGAGCAAGGTACCACCTATACTGTACCTGTGCATTTCATTTTTCTTGCATAAATGTAGAACCTTACTCTCTTCACCATTGGATTTCATTTTATTAGATAGTGCCCAATGTTCAAGTTTGTCAAGATCCTTCTGTATCTTAAGCCTGTCTTCTGGAGTGTTGGCTATTCCTGCCAGCTTGACTTGAACAAAAATTCTCCCACACAACTGCTCAGTCCGATCTCCCTTGCTTGGTGGTTCTTCTTTTCTCCCATCCTCCTCTCTAATTCCTCCTCAAAGATCCCATTGATCTATTCATTTACTTCATTTGTTTGTTTATCCATCCATCCATCCATCCATGCAATTTATATGCTGTCCATTGTGCCATCAGGTGACTCCAGGCAACTTGCAAAAAACTTAACCTGGCAATGCAGGTAGTCCTCGACTTACGACCCACAGTAGAGCCCCAAAATTTATGTTGCTAAGCGAAAGGATTGTTAAGTGAGTTTTGCTCCATTTTATGACCTTTCCGGCTACAGTTGTTAAGGACATCACTGCCGTTGTAACAGGGTCATTAAACGAATCTGGTTTTGCTCGTCAGAAGCTCGCAAAACCTGACCACCTGACACTGCAACCATCATAAATGTAAGTCAGGTGCCAAGCATCCAAATTTTGATCATGAGACTGTGGAGAGGATGCTAGGGTCATGTGAAAAACAATCATAATTCCCTTTTTTCAACACAGTTGTAACCTTGGACAGTCACTAAGCAAACTGTTATAAGTTGAGGACTCCCTGTGTTTGGGGGAGGGCAGCAAGGGTGGTTTCCCATCTCCCCCAAGTAAAGGTCCAGCTCTGTTGCCTTCTAAAGACCTAGCAAACTTTGCAATCTCCAGGCCCTCCATCTCCTCTAAAAACATGGTTGTTGAGGTGTAAAATTAGCAATGCAGCAAAAAAGGATTGTGGTGTGTGTGTGTGTGTGAACCCCCCCCCCTCAAATAGTCCACCTCCCAGGTATATCTATCAGCACCTGACAGGCTGAGAGAGCGCAAAACGCCAGCTGTTAATTCGTTTGTGTTTATTCCTTACGTTAATGAGCCTTTTCCCACATCCCAATAATAAGCCCATTAGCTACAAATGGTGGCACGAAAACAGCCTCTCCCGTTTATCGCCCAGACTACAAATCTCCGTTAGTCCTAATTAAAACAACTGTTCAACCTTTAATTAAGTCATCTTTTTTCCTTCCTTTTTTCTCATTCCGGCAAAATCACAGTGCGTAAGGGGTCAATTGGAAGAGTTCTTCCAGAGCTGGCCTCCTTCGAAAAGTAGGATTTAAGCCCTGGGGTGTAGTAGGGAATAGGCTTATGGCATGCTCCCATGCTCCTAGGAAGGATTAATTCATGGGCCTCCGTGCCAGAGGCTGCACGGGTTGATGTGTGCATGCCAGCATCTTGTGCCTTGAAGGTCTCAAATGCATCCGTCCAACCAGCCAACTAAACAAGCAACCAACTGAGAAGTAGCAACAGAAGAGAAGAGTTGTAGCTCAGGGGTGAACTGTGAGGTCCTGGTTGCTCTCTGAGCTCGGCTGTTTTCTTGCAGATGTTTCATGTCCCAAACTAGGTAACATCCTCAGTGCTAGAAGGGAGTGGGATTTGTGGAGAGGAGGAGGAGATGAAGGAGAAGGAGAAAGAGAAGGAAGAGGAAGAGAAAAAGAAAAAGAAGGAAGAAGAAGGAGGAGGAGGAGGAAGAGGAAGAGAAAAAGAAGGAAGAAGAAGAAGAAGAAGAAGAAGAAGAAGAAGAAGAAGAAGAAGAAGAAGAAGAAGAAGAAGAAGAAGAAGAAGAAGAAGAAGAAGAAGAAGAAGAAGAAGAAGAAGAAGAAGAAGAAGAAGAAGAAGAAGACGACATCAACGCTTCTTTGGTGTTCTCTGAGCTTGCTTGGTTGCTTTTTTTGCAGATATTTCATGACCCAACTAAGGAACATAATCACTGCTAGAAGGGAGTGGGATTTGTGGAGAGGAGAGGAGAAGGAGAATGTTTTATTACCCAACTAAGTAACATTATCAGTTCTAGAAGGGAATGGGTTTGTTGGGAGGAGTTGGGGGCAAGGAAGAGGAGGAGCCAGACTTATGCCTCCTTAATGCGCTCTGAGGTTCTTTTCTTGCAGACATTTCATGACCCAACTAGGTAACATCATCAGTGCTGAAAGGGAAGGGGTAGAAATTATATAGTCATCCTGGCACAGTAGACTCGCCCAATCCAGGACATTCCTTTATCCACTCCCCAGGTTAACAGGGCCAACCTCCCAAGAGAAAATGGAAATCCTCCCTGAAGTGCTTTGGAGAGCAGGAAAACCTTCTTCCAGGGTGCTATTTGGAACCCTGACAGGGGACTCAGTCACTCACGCCCTGGTAAATCTCCTGCTCGGACTACTGCAATGCATTCTACCTGGAGCTCCTCTTGGAGAGTGTTTGGAAGCTGTCACCGGGGCAGAATGTGGGGCCACGTGAGCAGTTTCAGCCATGCATAGGATGGTGTGTGTGACACCTCTACTATGCGAGTTGTATTAACCGCTGATCTGCGTCCAACTCAAGGTGTTGGTTAAGGCTGTCTCACCCCAATGGGACTAGCCCACCCCACTTGCGCCAGCAGAAGAGGTCTGCAAGGAGCACATCTGCTAAGGAATTCAGGCAGGTGGGGTCAAGGAGAAGAGCCTTTTCTGCTGTGGGCCCATGCAGAGAAGAGCAACTAAGATAAATAAAGAGCTGGAGACTAAAACGTAGGAAGAGCGGTTGCAGGAATTGGGGTTGGCCAGTCTAGAGAAGAGAAGGACTGGGGGGGACATGATAGCAGTATTCCATATTTGGGGGAGCTGCCTCAAAGAGGCGGCGGTTAATTTATTTCGCCTAAGCAAGGCAGGAAACAATGGATGGAAACTCATCAAGGGGAGAAGCAACCTGAAATTAAGGAGAAATGCTTAGAGAACAATTGAACAATGGGATAGCTTGCCACCAGAAGTGGGTGCTTCATCACTGGAGGTTTTTAAGAAGAGATTGGACATCCATTTGTCTGAAATGGTATAGGGACTCCTGCTTGGGCAGAGGGTTGGACTAGAAGACCTCCAAGGTCCCTTCCAACTCATCTGCTCTTCACTAAAACACAAGAAGAACAGTTGCAGGAACTGGGTCTGTTTAGATTAATGAAAAGAAGGACTAAGGGAGACATGGTAGCAGTCACCCAATATTTGAGGGGCTACCCCAAAGAAGAGAGGGTCAAGCTATTCTCCAAAGCATTTAAAGGCAGGACAAGATGCAACAGATGGAAACTAACCAAGGAGAGAAGCAACTTAGAACTGAGGAGAAACTTCCTGACAGTGAGAACAATTAATCAGTGGAACAACTTTCCTCCAGAAGTTGTGAATGCCCCAACACTGGAAGTCTTTAAGAAGATGTTGGATAGCCATTTGTCTGGAACGGTATAGGGTTTCCTGCCTAAGCAGGGGCTTGGACTAGAAGGCCCCTTACAACTCTGTTAGTCTATTCAGTGTAACAACCATATGACTAACTTAACAACTGCAGTGATTTGCTTAACAACGGGAGCAAGGTCAAGTTGTCCAAAAATGCACGATCTCTGATGTTATCAGAAGATGGAAATAATGCCCCCCACCCCACCCAGGAGGGAAGCGGGCATCCCACCCCACCAGGGAAAGCCTAAGGACATCGCGAAGGTCCTGCAGTTCATCAGCTTAATCCTTCCTTGCAATTGGCTTATAGAGGCTGCCAGAATCCTGATTTATTGACACAAGTCCAACCTGGGTCAATAGGAGCTGCTCTGACTAGTAAATTGTAATATTGACTTGCTGGGTGGGAGAGGGAAGAGGCTGACACAGAAAGAAAATCTTCATCGAATCCATTTGTAAGCCAACGAGGAATCAGATCCAGCTGGAAATGGGCGAGGGATCTGCTGGCCAATGAAGGCAGAGGAAAACTAGGGAACAGGAAGAGGAGATTCGGAGGATTTGGGCTTCTCGTGTAGAATCATAGGGCAGGAAGGGACCTCAGAGGTCATCTAGTCCAACCCTCTGCTCAAGGCAAGGGACCTTATATCATCCCCGTCAAATGGTTATCCAATCAATTCTTGAAAACCTCCATTGATGGAGAACCTGTAACTTCTGGAAGCCAGCCATTCTACTGATTGATTAATAGAAAGAATGACAGAGTTGGAAGGGACCTTGGAGGTCTTCTAGTCCAACCCCCTGCCTAAACGGAAAACCCTATACCATTTCAGACAAATGGCTATCCAACGTCTTCTTAAAGACTTTGTTGGGGCGTTCTTGTTCTACACTCAGTTGCTTTGGACTCCCTCTTCTTTGTGGAAGCCCCTGGGATATCGGAAGACTGCTATCATGTCTCCCCTAGTCCTTCTTTCTCTTAAGCTAAACATACCCAGTTCCTGCAACCGTTCTTCATGTGTTTTATCCTCCAGTCCCCTAATCCTCTTTGTTGCTCTTCTCTGCACTCTTTCTAGAGTATTTTTCACATCTTTTTTACATCGTGGTGACCAAAACTGAATGCAGTATTACCAAGGCCTTATAAAGTAGCATTAACCCTTCACGTGATTTTGATTCTATCCCTCTGTTGATGCAGCCTAGAACTGTGTTGGCTTTTCTGGCAGCTACAATCAATCAATCAATCAGAATAGAGCTGGAAGGGACCTTGGAGGTCTTCTAGTGCAACCCCCTGCTCAAGCAGGAGACCCTATTCAAGTGATGGAGAACCTTTTTTGGCTCCCATGCCAGAAGCGTGGGGAGGACAGAGGAGGTCGTGTGCCGGCGTGCCACACCCATAATGCTATGTGCACAACACACAAACACACACACACACACAAACACACATGCTTTTGCCACGGTTCTATTCGCCCTCTCCAGGCTCCAGAGGCTTTCTATGAGCCTGGGGAGGGCGAAAACAGCCTCCCCCGTCCCTCACCTTGAAGCCTTCGGAGGGCGAAAAAACCTTTGGGAAACCCAGAAGTTCAGGAATGGTGACTTCCAGTTTATCCCTAGGGCTGATTTTTGACTCTTGAAGCCTCTGGAGTGTGAGAAACTGGCCCTACAGGCAAACCAGAAATTCAGGAATGGACTTAGGGCCATTTTTCGCCCTCCGGAGAAGGGAAGCCTTCTGAAGGCTCCTGAGGGCGAAGAACGGTCCTACAAGCAAACTGGAAGTCCGTTCCTGAACTTCCGCTTTGCCTGTAGGGCCTGTTTCTCGCGCTCCAGAGGCTTCAAGGAAGCCTCCAGAGGGCGAAAAATGGCCTCAAAAGAAGGCCGAAGTCAGCTGGCCAGCGTGCACATGCGCACTGCCCAGAATGACAGGGCAATGCCTTGCGTGCCCTGACAAATGGCTCCATGTACCACCTGTGGCACGCATGACATAGGTTCGCCATCATGGCCCTCTACCATTTCAGGCAAATAGCTGTCCAGTCTCTTCTTAAAACCCTCCAGTGGTGGAGTCACCCACAACTTCTGGAGGCAAGCTGTTCCACTGGTTAATTGTCCTCACTCTTTGGAAGTTTCTCCTTAATTCCAGGTTGCTTCCTTCCTTGGTTAGTTTCCACCCATTGCTTCTTTTTCTTGCCTTCAGGGGCTTTGGAGAATAGCTTGACCCACAGGTGGGGTTGCCCCCAGTTCAGGCAGACCAGTAGTGACGGCAGTGGGAGGCTCTGCCCACCCGCCGGGAGGCTTCTGCGCATGTGTAAAAGCATCACGCGCGTGTATGAGCATAAGCGAACCAGTAGTAAATCGATTAGGAACCCACCACTGGGTTGACCCCCTCCTCCTTGTTGCAGCCCCTCAGATATTGGAAGACTGCTATCATGTTCCCCCCTCCTCAATCCTTCTTTTCATTAAATTGGAGGTTTCCAACTCCTGCAACCGTTCTTCATGTGTTTTGGCCCCCGTTCATGTTAGTTGCTCTTCCCTGCACCTTTTCTAGTCTCCGCGACTTTTTCTGTAATGTGGTGCTCAAAACCGGATGCAGCATTTCAGGTGTGGCCTCCCTAAGGTTTTATAAGACCACATCTGAAATGAGCTGCCGCGCACTGTGGGCTCATCCTTATGCCTCTTATTGCTGCTTTGAACTTTTATGCTTTCCTCTATGGCTGTGATGGTGAACCTATGGCACGCATGCCACAGGTGGCAGACAGAGCCGTCTCTGTGGACACTTGTGCTGTCACCTGCTGTTCTTCTGCGTTGCGTCGCACACATGTGAGCTGGCCAGCTGTTGACCAGCTGGCAGACATATATGCGTACGCTGGGACCCAGAGGACAGTAGCGGGCCGGTGTTTGTGCATGCGACAAAACCCAGAAGAGCTGGCTGCTGCACATATGCGCACTGGCCAGCTGCTCTCTTCCTAGTTCTGGTGCTCTGGCATGCGCGCACTACAGTTTTGGCACTCAGTGCCAAAAAGGTTAACCATCACTGCTCTATGGCTTTTCCAAGCTTGTATCTGCCAATCTGTTGGCAGTTTTCACACAATCGACAGATTCTGGGAGTTTGTAGGAAGGCCAGTGTGGGTGTGCCAGATGGTTCATAACCAGCTAGTAAGAGTCGTGCATGATGTACTTAGGGTGAGTGTGTTTATTTTATCAAAAGCTGTTTTGATGTTTTCATATTTTAATTTGCCCTGTTGTCACCCATCTTTCCTTTTGGATCCTTGGCCTGCCACACTTTCTATTCTTCTACTACCAGGCATTTTCTATGGTGGGAAAATAGGAGGGAGGGGTTGTATGG
This sequence comes from Natrix helvetica, assembly GCF_964273705.1. Taxonomy (NCBI): domain Eukaryota; kingdom Metazoa; phylum Chordata; class Lepidosauria; order Squamata; family Natricidae; genus Natrix; species Natrix helvetica. The sequence continues at coordinate 1,987,312 of NC_138552.1, forward strand.
AGTTAGATGCTATGTAGCCAAAACAAAATTCCTTTCTAGAAAGCCAAGGTCATCCTTGGTCTCTGCACCTCTGCACCTGACTGGAACTGGATGGGTGGAACTGCCAGCATAGCAGTGGGAGATTGGACCATGGGATGGACTTGTGGATGTGGGGGAAAGATCTTGAAACTTCAACTGGGTGGGGGGAAACGGGAAGCTTTCAGATTCGGGTTTTCCCAGATGTGCCAACAGGGCTCTCTTCATCAATTGGAACTTTGAGGAATCCTTTGCCTTGGATTCTGACTTACTTTTGGGTGCTGCTTGGAACCCCTGACACCTGGTGCATTGTTTTGCTAAGGTAAGCATCCATTTTTTCTAAGGAGCGATGGATGGTTTTTGGAATCCATTCATGTAAAACAACTGCACAAATTCTGAAATTGTGAGATGCGATGAGGCTGCCACCGTGGGTTGTCTCTGCGCAGGTGAGAGCTGAAGTTCAGAAAGGAAGCACCTTTTCTAATACAGGTAGTCCTCGGCTTATGACCACAATTGAGCCCAAAATTTCTGCTGCTAAGTGAGACGTTCATTAAAAGGAGTCTTAGCCCATTTTCCAATTTTCTTGCCACAGTTGTCATTGAACCACTACGCTTGTTAAGTTAGTAACATGGTTGTTAAGAATGGAGTGGAATGGAATGGAATAGAATAGAGTGGAGTGGAGTCGAAAAGAATAGAATGGAATAGAATAGAAATAGAATAGAATAGAATAGAATAGAATAGAATAGAATAGAATAGAATAGAATAGAATAGAAAAAATAGAAAAGAAATGAAATATGGAATAGAATAGAGTGGAGTGGAGTTGAAAAGAATAGAATGGAATGGAATGGAATAGAATAGAATAGAATAGAATAGAATAGAATAGAATAGAATAGAATAGAATAGAATAGAATAGAATAGAATAGAATAGAATAGAATAGGAAGCAGAAGGGGGTATGCTGCAGGTTTACACCACCTACTCTCCCAGACATCGTCACGGACCTTCTGCGCATGCCCAGACACTACCGAACCGGTAGTGAAGATCATAGGATGCCATTGCTGCCTTGGAGGTCTTCCAGTCCAGCCCTTAGCTCAGGCAGGAGACCCTCTACCATTTCATGTATTTGTGTGACCCCCATTTTTTGAGCTTCCCAGCCAGATTCCAACAAAAAAAGTCAATGAGGGAAGCCAGATTCATTTAATGACCACATGACTTTCTTAAGAACTGCGTCCAAAAAAAGGCTGTTAAATGGGGTGCAACTCACTTAACCACCGCAATGGAAATTTTGCTTCCAAATGTGGTCGTAAGTCGAGGACTAGCCATGTTATCCTTTAGGCCATCTCCGTCTCAAGGCGAGCAGCAATGTTTACGTCATCCAAAGGTGCTTGGTTCAGACCAACGGGGGGGGGGGGGGGCGAAATGAAAGTCTCCGGCAACGGCTTCCTCTTTTAAAATTACTTTCATTTTTATTTTCATCCTCATCGATCCTCGCATTCATTCCCCTGAGTGCCCCAATCCAGCTTCCCCCTCAGTGTCTGGATTGACTCCGTAACCTACGAGAAAGTTGGGGAGAAACGTGGAGAGAAGCCAACAAGCAGGGGAGAACAACAAAAGGATTGGAGCAGGCAGGGGAGAGAGAGAGGGAGATAAGGGGAGGGAGGCTAAGACAGGGAGAGAGGGGGGAAGAGATGGGAAGAGGGAAAGAAAGAAGGAGAGGGAGTGGGAGAGAGGGGGAGGAGATGAGAAAGAGGGAGAGAGGGTAGAGAGCAGTAGGAGAGAGAGGAAGTGGGAGAGGGAGGGAGGGGGAGAGAGAAGGAGATAAATGGAGAGGGAAATAGAGGAAGAGAGGAAGAGGGAAGGAGAGGAGAGGGAGCGTGAGGGACAGGGAGAGGGAGGGAAGAAGAGGGAGAGAAAGGGAGAGAGGAAGAGGGATGGAGAAAGGGGGAGAAGGAGGGGGAGGGGGAGAGAGAGGGGAAGAGATGGGAAGAGGGAAAGAGAAAGGAGAGGGAGGGGGAGAGGGGGGAGGAGATGAGAAAGAGAGAGAGAGAGTAGAGAGCAGTAGAAGAGAGAGGAAGAGGAAGTGGGAGAGGGAGGGAGGGGGAGAGAGAAGGAGACAAATGGAGAGGGAAATAGAGGAAGAGGGAAGGAGAGGAGAGGGAGTGTGAGGGACAGGGAGAGAGAGGGAAGAAGAGGAAGAGAAAGGGAGAGAGGAAGAGGGATGGAGAAAGGGGGAGAAGGAGGGGGAGGAGGAGAGGGAGGGGGAGAGAGAGCAGTAGAAAGAGCAAGAGAGAGGAAGAGTAAGGGTGGGAGAGAAGGAGGGAGAGAGGAGGAGATGAAGGGGGAGGGAAATAGAGGAAGGGAGGGAGAGGGAGCAGAGAGGGAGAGGGAGGGAAGAAAAGGCAGAAAAAGAGGGGGAGAGAGGAAGAGGGAGGGTGGGATATAGAGGAAGGGAGAGGCAAGGAAAGAGAGAGAGAGGATGGAAGATGGAGGGGGAGGGAGGGACAGGAGGGAGAGAGAGCGTGAGGAAGGAAGGGCATGAGAGAGAGAGAGAGAGAGAGAGAGAGAGAGAGAGAGGAAGACGCAGGAAACACACCAGGGTGGGAAGAATTAACTGGCCAGCCAAACACCGAAAAGGAGAAAGTTGGAAAGACCCCGAAGGACGGAGAAAAGACCCCCCACCCACCCACCCCTCCCTTCCTCCTCCTCCCTCCTTTCCTTCCCCAGGAAAGCCAAGTGCCCAGTGACTCCCATCTTTGGTACAAGAGCTTCAGACCCAGAAGTCCACAAAGCGTCCACTGCAGTCTCCGTCGTAATGTCCAGTCTCCAGGGATGGCTCTGCCAGAGGGTCCCTTTGACGTAGCCGCGTCATCGTCGTCGTCCCTTGGCCGGCCGCGCCAGAGGTCAGACCGCCAATATTTGAACCCGGCAGGCGGTTGTGCAAGGAGGCCCGGCGAAGGACCCTCGTCTTTGGTCAAGCGCACGATTGTTTCCGATTGGGGGGAGGACAGTACCAATAGGAAGAGAGGGATGCTCCCAACCCAACTGCTGCCACGGCCTGGATCAGCTGCAGCTGTCGCAGCTGTTCTGCGCACGTAGTGCATGGCAGCGTAGACAGCTGTGAGTTGGACTCCCAGGAGCCCCCACCTCTCCTTTCCCCCCTCCCCCTTGGCACATCTGAAAGAACATGAGGTAGATGAAATCACTTCGCTTCTTTGGTACTTTGAGATTCTGCACTATATCAAAAGAAACACCCGTTCCCGTCCCCACCCCACCCCCACCCCCAAAACCCAGTGATTCCCACGGAGACACAATCCTCTTCCCACCCCCAACCCAAGGAACGCCTCAACACCCCAAGGGGTTGTCTCCCACCCACCCACCCGTTCCCTCAAAAGCAACGTCTTGAAAGTGCAACCCCAGAAATGGGCGATTTGGTTGTGTCCGTAGGGAGGAGGCAGCGTGGGAAGGGGGGACCATGGGGAGGAAGAGAGGGTCGGGTTGGAGCAAGGGTGAGAATGGAAGTTATGGAGCCACCGGGAGTCCTCACTGCGGCTCTGAGACAGGCGAAGGCGGTTTCGATGGGCGCAAGTGCCATCTAACCCTCAAACCTGCTCTCCACACCCCGATCCTCTCTTGACTGGCCTGTTCCACTCGTCTCCCTACCTTAAGAGAAGAACAGAATGGCAGAGTTGGGAGGGACCTTGGAGGTCTTCTAGTCCAACCCTCTGCTGAAGCAGGAAACCCTGCGTTGTTTCAGGCAAGCGGATGTTCCAACCTTCACCTCAAACCTTCCGCCTCCCCAGAGTCGTAGGCTGGAAAGGACCCTGGTGGTCTTCTAGACCAGCTTCCTGCTCAAGGCAGGAGACCTTTCTTACCATTCTGCTCAAATGGTGGTCCGATCTGTTGGCTTTGTTTTGGGCTTTCTGGAAGGTTTTCTAGACCTCCAGTGATGGAGCAGCCACAACTCTTGAGGAGCAAGTCATTCCATTGATGTTCTCACTGTCAGGAAATTGTTCCTTCCTTCTAGATTGGATCTCCCTCCTTGCCTTGGTCCATCCCATAAGCCTGACATTCATATGTCCTGCTGATCCTCTAACCATTTTCCCATCCTTGTTGGTTCTAAGATGCTTTGGATAGGAATACCATGCAGCTGCTGTCACTAGAACCAATGCGCCATGAGATTTAATCACCCCACCATTACACTCACCCAGCAGCACCTTCTCCAAGGTCTTTGATTCGGTTGGGACTGGCAACCACTCCCAGCCACTGTTGGGCCAAGCCATATAGACCCTAGGGGTGAGTGTGCAAAGAATTGGTGACTGTACAGACTCAGAATTGGGGTAGGACCCTGTAGTGGTGAAGGCTGGGAAACGGGGGAAGCATGTTAAGAGCATGGACCTAGGCCTGGTCAGGGAATGGTGGAGAGGGTGAAGATGCAACCATGTTCCAGTTGGAGATTCCTAACCACCATCAAGTCCTTGGGAGAACCCAACTGATGGCCAGCATCCAACCACCACCAAGGACATCAGGGGCAGGTGAAGAAGCCGTAGCTGTGGCTCCAAAATAACAAACTTGCTCAACCTTTTCTTGGAAACCTCCAGTAATTGAACACCCACAACCTCTGGTGGCCAGCAGTTCCACTGGTTAATCAGCTCCCTCTACCACCTCCTTCTCAAGCCCAAGCCCTCCTCGGTGCCTCAGTGTCTCTTCATCCCGTCCTTCGCCCTGCCCCGAAGTCCCTTCCCAAGCCCCTCCAGGGCTGGGGGCCTCACCCCATGCCACCCTGAGCCAAGAACACTGGTGCCCCTACGGGGTCCCCACGCTGGATGGCAGAGTGGATGGCCGTTGTCCGAGGGGTGGAGGACAGCCTGCAGGGCTTCTCCTCTCAGGGCGAGGTGCTGGCCGGAGCACGTCCCCGAGATGTGGCGGAGAACAGCGGGCTCGGTGGCATCCCTGTGGTGGCGTGGCTGTGGGTGCCTCCCGCAGTACCCAAGAGGCCCGATCGCCTGGCAAACAGCACACCTGTCAGAGGGAGAGAGATGCTAAGTTGGAGATGATCAGCACACACAGCCACTGCTGCTCATGCCTGCCCAAATCAAGGCTCTGCTCTCTGGAAACCCCCCCCCCCCTTGAATCTTCAAGGCATCTGGACTTCACCTCCCAGAATTCCCAGCCAGCCTCACATCTTAAAGTTCCAGAGGGTGGGAACTCCTGCTTTGCGCTATGCCAGAGAAAATGGGTTGATCCTGGATCCTGCTTGCCCCACAAGCCATCATCCCCACGCCCCCAAATCTCTCATTTAGCCACCGCCTCTTCCAAAGCCAGCAATTCCTCAGGTGCTGCTACCTTTCCCAGTATCCTGCACCGATGATCAGAAAACCCCCAGGAGGGAGGGGAAGCTGGGGCTTTGCGACATCTGGATTTGCAGCCTGCGTTCACACAAAGTGGGGGGGGAGGAAGGGGGCTCTTTACCTGTGTAGACAACACCGTTTATTTCTATCGACATGTTGATGCTGCTAATGCCGTTGGTGGACAGGTTCAATGCCGTCTCCTGTCTGTCATCTGGAAGAAGGCAGGGAAGGGGGGTGAGGAAGGCAGAGCAACGGAGGAGGGGTCGGGGTCCCAAGTAATATACCCATAGCCAGCAGAACTCCGAGGCAGGCAAATATCCTCAAAGGATAGCTTTATTAGGAATGTCACTAAGAGGTGGCGCAGGAAGAACATGCCAAAGAAACTATAGTCACCTGGGCGAATAATTTCGGTTATAACGTGGAATTGGCTAAATGGGAAAAACTTTGGATACTTAATCAGAAATTAACATTGGCTACGGCGTATAAAGAAAACCTTTACAAGATGTTCTACAGATGGCATCTCCCCCCAGCACGGCTCTCCAAAATGTTTAAAAATCTGGCCCCAAATTGTTGGAAGTGTAAAAAAACTCCAGGCACTTTCTACCATATGTGGTGGACGTGCAATGAGGCAACAAAATATTGGAAAATGATTCAATCATGGTTAGAACAAATGGTGGGAAACCAAATTTTGTTCAAACCAGAAATTTTTCTCCTAGGCATAATACCGGAGGGGTTTAAGAAATATGTGCTTTATCTAATTATACATGCACTAACTGCAGCACGTAAAACTTATGTGCAGTATTGGAAAAAAGAAAATACACCATCAAAGTTAGACATATTTAGAAAAATTTTAGCCTGTGCGGAAGCAGACAGGCTCACTCTTGAACTTAAAAATAAAGGGGAATCGGAATATTTTGAAGTCTGGAACAGATTTTACTATTGGTATAAGACAAGGTGACAAGACTGGAACAAACTGTAAATAATGTGATTGGATAGAAGGACAGATAATGTATTAAGTGGGCTAACAATTACTGGATGAGATTATTTGTATATAATGTGATTGTATGGTCACTTTGACTTCACGATGCTGCACTGTTTTAAATGTCAAAACAATACAAATATATATTTTTTTAAAAAGCCGTGTTGGCGCAGTGGTTAGAGTGCAGGACTGCAGGCGACTTCTGCTGACTGCAATTTGGCAGTTCGAATCCCACCAGGTTCAAGGTTGAGTCAGCCTTCCATCCTTCCGAGGTGGGAAAAATGAGGATCTCTTAAGTCAATCTTTATTTAGATAGACTAAGAAGCATCTCATTTATAAATTATTTTCTCTCAGCATGCCTGTTTGAGGAGGGAGAACCTTGTAGAGAAAGATTCCTGGAGTCTCTATAGATCAGTGGCTCTCAACCTTCCCAATGCCGCGACCCTTTAATACAGTTCTCTTTCCTTCCTTCTTTCCTTCCATCCTTCCTTCACCCATGGTGGTGCAGTGGTTAGAGTACAGTACTGCAGGCTAGTTCTGCTGACTGCCGGCTGCCTGCAATTTGGCAGTTCAAATCCCACCAGGTACAAGGTTGACTCAGCCTTCCCTGTCACGATGTTAAAAAGTTTGCTAGGCCTGAACTGCCTAAACTGACATTCAAGAGTTAAACTAAGAAAGCTTTATTGCGCAGGTCATAAAACAAAATGTTATCTGAAAGTGATTTATTGCGCACGCGTTACACATTCCAAAATTCTTTTCTTCTTTGTTCGCCTGCTAACTTGGCAGACGTAGCTTTCATTATCAAAATGTAACCATTAGTTATTTTCTGTTTCATTTACTTTTATTATTTTATTATTAAAGTTTGTTTATTAATTAGAATACTTTTAAAGACTTTTATTTTTCTCAATATCTCAAAAGATATGCGGAAGGGAATCAGCCACGGTCCATTGATCTCAGATATCAGGCGTTCTTTCCCCTGACATTCCCTCCCTCTGAGGTGGGTAAAACGAGGACCCAAATGGTTGAGGGCAAGAGGCTGATTCTGTAAACCGCTCAGAGAGGGCTATAAAACATTGTGAAGTGGTATATAAGTCTGTGCTATTGCTATTCCTTCCTTCCTTTTCCTCCTTCCTTCCTTCCATCCATCCATCCATCCATCCTTTCTTCCTTGAGCTATTATGGTGCAGTGGTTAGAGTGCAGTACTGCAGGCTACTTCTGCTGGCTGCCGGCTGCCTGCAATTTGGCAGTTCAAATCTCACCAGACCCAAGGCGAAAACCGTCTCTGAAGGTCCCCCCAGTTTTCACCTAGTTAAAAGAGAACGTTTTTCCCAAGCCCCCAAAAATCACCCACATGGCCCAATTAAGACACTGCCTGGTCATCTGCAGACCTCCATCCTCCTTCCACGGTCCAGGTGTGAGAATGTCCTTGGTTCTCAAGAGAAAGTATTTTGTTTTGACTACACAAACCCCTGTATCTCTAATCCCTCCCTCCCTGTCCCTCAGCTCCAGGGTGGCAACACTGAAGACCCAAGGTGGCTTCAGTCAGGTCAACTTCAGGGTTGACAGGAAGAAGGATGTGTAGGCTCTAGGACAATTCGCCATGGCCAACTTGCTATGGGACAAAAGTTACTTAATATCAAAAGAAATGGTGAAATAGAAATGGTGAAATAGAGCGTATTGGCTCCCCGGACAATTCCACAGATACCTCTGTAGATGTCAGCTCGGGGGAGGAACAAATGACATCAGGAATTAATTGATGGGATCCGGACGGGATTTGGCTGAAGCTCCAGCTAGGTGAAGCAGGCAGTTGCAGACGGTCAAGGAGGAGGAGGAGGAGGAACTACCTTCTGCGCCTGATCCAAGAACACATAGGGCAGAGAAAAGGCAGGAGCAGAGGAGATCAGCAAGATTACACGCGAGGAGGCAGCCTCACCCTTCTTGTTGAGCTGCACTGGAAGCTGACTATTTAGCCCAGCAGATGGAGGGAGGTGTTACTGGAAAGGTGCATTCTGGCTGTTGTGATAACAGATAACAGAATAACAGAGTTGGAAGGGACCCTGGAGGTCATTTAGTCCAACCCCCCCCCCAAGCAGGAGACCCTACACCATTCCTAACAGATGGCAGCTCAGTCTTTTCTTGAAAGCTTCCAGGGATGGAGCTCCCACAACTTCCAAAGGCAACGTCTGTTCCACGGGTTGATTGCTCTCCCTGTCGGAAAATTCCTCCATATATCTAGGTTGAATCTCCCCTTGATCAGTTTCCATCCATTGTTCCTTCTCCGGCCTTCGGGTGCCTTGGAAAAAATTCCCCAGCCGTGGCGAACGGCAGCAAATGCCACCGCTACACACACACACACACACACACACACACACACACAGAGCGGTCAAAATATTCGCTCTATAAGACACCCAGACTCTTCCACTCAATTTTTGACAGGGGGTGGGGGGTGGGGTTGCGTTTTATAGTGTGAAAAATACAGTAGGTAGAAACGGGTGGGAACTTTCAGAGCTGTTTTTCACCAGGCGTGTGCCAATATGATATATCCCAATAAGTTGTTCTTTGAGGAAGAGAGAGAGAGAGAGAGAGAGAGAGAGAGAGAGAGAGAGAGAGAGAGAGAGAGAGAGAGAGAGAGAGAGAGAGAGAGAGAGAGAGAGAGGGAGGGAGGAAAGAAAAAGAGAAAGAAAGAAAGAAAAAGAAAGAGAAAGAAAGAAAGAAAAAGAAAGAGAGGGAGGGAGTTTGGGAAGGAAAAGGAGAGGAAGGAAGGACTACAGACCTGGCCCTGGGCCCTTCAGAGGATAATCCAGGGCTGGAAGGGACCTGGAGGTCATCTAGTCCAACCCTGCTCCAGCAGGACATTGTGAGTTTCTGTCTTTTGATCCCCCAGTTACAGGACTACATAGCCACACCCACCCAGTCACATGACCCTATCAAGCCACGCCCACAGAACCGGTAGTAAAATTTAGATTTCACCACTGCTGCCAACTACACTTCCCAGCTGCCCTTGGGCCAATGCAGAACAACTCAACCGAGATGTTCTCCTCCCCCCCTCCCCCTCCCCCCCCGCTGAAAGTGATGGAGGAGGAGCCCACCTCCGCGGCTGTTGACCTTGATGTTGACTGGGAACTGGGAGGCCATGGCCAAGAGGTTCTGCTGAAGGGCCTGCTGGACCAGGCGCTGCTGCTCTTCGGCCACCAGCGCCATCTTCTTCTCCGGGGGCTCGCTGGTCTCCAGCTTCTCCCGCAACTGCTCCAGGGCGGCCGCCTGGGACGCAGCGGCTTGTGCTGCCACCAGGTGATGCCCGGCTAGGCTGACAGGGATGGCGATGCGGCTGGGCACCCCAGATGACAGGAGGCTCTCTTCTGCAAGGAGGAGGAGGAGGAGGAGGAGGAGGGAGAGGAGTCAGGAGAGGACAACAGAGGTGCACAGACTCTCTAAGGATCTCATGGCTGCCCTTGATATCTGTCTGTCTGTCTGTCTATCTATCTATATTTGTATCTACCTTCCCTTTGTAACTATCTATCTTTGTATATATATCTATCATCTTTGTATCTATCACAATTTATCTATCAGCTGTCTATCTATCTATCTATCTTTGTATCTCTCTTTATTTCTATCTATATCTATCTATCTATACTTGTATCTCTTTCTATCTATATCTATCTTTGTATCTCTCTCTTTCTATCTATATCTATCTATCTTCTATCTTTGTATCTCTCTATCTTCTCTCTCTCTCTCTTTCTATCTATCTATATCTATTTTTCTTTGTATCTAGATTTGTATCTATATCTATCATCTTTGAATCTATCTATCACCTATCTAGTATCTATTATCATCCATCCATCTATCTAGCCATCCATCTATATCTTCTATCTTTGTATCTATATCTATCATCTTTGTATCTATCACAATTTATCTATCAGCTGTCTATCTATCTATCTATCTATCTTTGTATCTATCTATCTATCTATCTATCTATCTATCTATATCTATCTATCTATCTATCTATCTATCTATCTATCTATCTATCTATCTAACTTTGTATCTCTTTCTATATCTATCTATCTTTTTATCTCTCTTTCTATCTATATCTATCTTTGTATCTCTCTCTTTCTATCTATATCTATCTATCTTCTATCTTTGTATTTCTCTATCTTCTCTCTCTCTCTTTCTATCTCTCTCTATCTTTCTTTGTATCTAGCTTTGTATCTATATCTATCATCTTTGAATCTATCTATCACCTATCTAGTATCTATTATCATCCATCCATCTATCTAGCCATCCATCTATATCTTCTATCTTTGTATCTATATCTATCATCTTTGAATCTATCTATAATCAATCTATTATCATCCATCCATCTATCTATCTATCTATCTATCTATCCATCAATCCATCTATTTATCTTCTATCTATCTATCTATCTATCTATCTATCTATCTATCTTTGTATCTATATCTATCATCTTTGTATCTATCTATCTATCTATCTATCTAATCTATCATCATGGTATCATCTTCTACATCCATCTTATACATCTATTCTGTCATCTATGATTATCTATCTACCTTTCTAACATCTATCTGTCTGTCTATAACTATCTACAGTATTATCTTTCATCTATCAATCATCTATTGATCTATATGTAGCTAACTTTCTGTAGTTATCTATCTGTCATCTATCTATCTACCTACCTATCTATCTACTCTCTCTTTCATCGATCTATCTATCATAATTTGGTATGAGATTTCCTGTTTTAGCAGAGTTGGACTAGAAGACCTCCAAGCTCCCTTCAAATTCTGTTATTGTGTTATTTATCAATCAATCCTCTCTCTATTCATCTATCTACGCATCTCTATCTCTCTGTTTATGATCTAGTAGCTTGTCCCCTAATGTTGGTGGGAGTGGTCTTGGTGATTCCACAATTAGGCTGTTTACTGAATTAGTAATCAACCGAGAACAGAGAGCGACCCCCGTCCTCCCTTCCAGCCCTGATGATGTTCCCTAGTTGGGTCATGAAACGTCTGCAGGAAAATCACCAAACTCAGAGAGCGCCGGAATTCACCCTGAGCTACAAATATTCCTTTCTATCAATTATTCTGCTTGTGCTGAGAAAAAAAAGATTAAAAATATACATGGGCCCTTCCCACATGTGTTGAATCACACCTCCCATAAGCCACTGCCAACCAGCAAGCATGAAGCAGGGACTGCATTTAGAAAGGAGCAGACTATAGCTTCAGCATTCTTCTGACTCTCTGCGAGAAAAAAAATGGGTTTGCAAGGGAAGGAAAAGCCGAATGTCTCCTTTTCCAAGTTTCTTTATTTACTTTGGTGCAATCACAGCTGAGCCTCTAATCACGGAACAGCCTGAAATGCAATTAAAACCGATCAAAACCACTCGATGTGGCTTTTTCTTCCCCTCGAGGTCCTTTTTTTCTTTTTTCTTTTTTGAGTTTAGATTTACTTTAGAAAGAAGTGATTTAGCCCAGAAGGTTTTCACGCCAAATGTCGCTCAAGGGAGGGAAAGTCGGGACAGGCGAATCAAGAGATTTAATACAAGACTTACAACCTTCGTTTAGCGGCCATTCAAAGTTACAACACCACAGTGGCTGATGAGCTTTTTTTCCCATGCTTCGTTGCAGCCTCCCCCTGGTCGAAATTCAGCCTCTTGGCAACTGACTCGTATTTATGACGGTCGCCATATCCCAGGGGTCACGGGTCCCCTTTTGGGACCTTTCAACAAGCAAAGGGAATGGGGAAGCCAGATTCACTAAACAGCTGGGTTCCTAACATAACAGCTGCGGGGATTCGCTTAACAACAGCGGCAAGAACGGTCGTAAAATGGGGAAAACTCACTTAGCAACCGTCTAATTGAGCCACGGAACCTTTGGGCTCAATTGTGGTCATTCGGAACTCCCTGTACCCCCAAAAAAGGGAGTATTTTCCTGCAGAGTTTACTAGTAGAATGGAATGAAATACGATAAATAGTTTCAATGGTCTATAGCTAATATGATGTGAGGGAAATAGATCAATATTATTAATTGTGGATATGAAATGTTTACTATACAAAATTAAATGTGAAGATATATGTTATCGATAGCAAAACAGAATAAGAGATGGAAATGAAATGTTAAATTTGATTAACTTGGAGAGGCGGATAATCATATTGTTTATATATTAAGAAGAAATTAAAGCTACCATATTTTTCAGAGTATAAGATGCTCCGATGTATAAGACGCACCTAGCTTTGGGGGAGGAAACAAGGGGAAAAAATCTGCTTCTGCCTCCCAGCAATTTGCCTCTTTGCAACAAACAGCAAACAGTACAGACGATATACACTGTTTGTAGTGTTACATTTCAATTTATACTTGTACAGATGCTGTTAAAATTGATGTGGCTTTCTGGAAGTATATAAGTTATTCTCTGTTATTTAAAAGAAGATACAAAAGCACTGGGCCTCCTCAGATCAAGCATTTGTTTTAAAAAGCTTCATTTTGTTAAGATGTCTAGAACAATAATAAAGCAGTCTTTAAAAAATAAGTCTAATAATTTGAACATTTTGTAGGCGTTTATAGTTATTGACTTAACCTCCTTGCAGCAAACAGCCTGATTAGCACAAGAAAAAAAAATCTGCCTCTGCCTCCCAGCAATTTGCCTCCTCCAGCAAACAGAAAGTTTCCCTTTCAATTTCAGCAGGGGCCTCCAGATCATCAGCTGTTTCAGGGATTGCCATAGCCTATTGCATCCTCTGCAAGCCCCGTTTTCCCCCTTTGCTGCAAGGAGGTAAATTGCTGGGAGGCAGAGGCCAAAGGGTGGGGGCCGGTGGGCGGGTGGGGCTACATTTGGTGTATAAGACGCACCCAATTTTCCACCCTTTTTAGGGGGGGAAAGGTGCATCTTATACTCCGAAAAATACGGTAAGCTGGAAAATATGGAAAGAAAATAAGATAACTGAAAATGGAAATATGATGAACTATGTATAAGAGAAGATGTAAAGGGGGAAAAGCTCAATTGTGGTCATTTAGAACTACCTGTACCCCCCCAAAAAGGGTGTATTTTGCTGCAGAGGTTCAGCCTTTCACCCTTGCTCTGCCTTGGCCCCTTCCTTCCCTCCCACCCACCCCCTTATACCAGTCTGAGCCCCTCACCATTTTTGACGGCACGAGCTTGTCCGATCTGGCTCCCGTTGTGGGTGGCGATGGTGAGGGAGGGCAGAGGGACCTTGGGGGAAGCAAGGGTGACCGGCGTGCCCGTGGGCGAGTAGCTGAACAGGGTGGCCCCCAACATCTGACGCCTCCCTTCCCGACGGTTGCTGTCGATGGCGGCTTGCAGCTCGCCCGGGGAGCTCAGGCCCTGCTTGTCGCATTCGTAAGGGTAGAGGTACTTCATGTACCTGCGGGGAGAAGCAGAGAGGTTAGCAGAGACCCCTTTCCATCGGCACAGCTGAGATGCTACATGGACACAGAACATAGAATCACAGGGCTGGAAGGGACCTTGGAGGTCTTCTAGTCCAACCCCCTGCTCAAGCAGGAGACCTTATATTATTACAAATGGATGTTCAGTCCCTTCTGGAAAACCTCCAGTGATGAAGCATCCACAACCTCTGGAGGCAAGTTGTTCTACTGGTTAATTGTTCTCACTTTATTTCCAGGTTGAATCTCTCCTTGGTCAGTTTCCATCCATTGTTCTCTCTCAGGCCTTCTGGTGCTTTGGGGAATAGCTTGACCCCCTCCTCTTCATGGCAGCCCCTCATATATTGGAAGATGCTCTCATGTCACCCCAGTTCTTCTTTTCATTAAATTAGATATACCAAATTCTTGCAACCCTTCCTCCTATGTTTTAGTCTCCAGTCCCTTAATTTGTTGCTCTTCTCTGCACGATGAGTTATGATAAGAATTTAGGTAGGTTTTAGAGAAATCTGGGAAGGACCAAGCCAATGGTTGAAGCCCCCTCTGTGTCAACCCTGAAGCTGGCCCTAAGCAACAAATGCAAAAGAGAGAGAGGGAGGGAAGGGGAGCAAGAAAAGAGAGGGAGGGGGAAGAGAGAGAGAGAGAGAGAGATGGGTTTGATTTATTAATTTGATTATTTGATGTGACACCCATTGTAGACTTCAAGAATGGGCAGCAGTAGAAAACCTCGAAGATGTTGTTTGACACGTGTGTGGCTTTTCATATGGAGAACCCAGCTCCATCACTGGATGTTTTCAGGAAGAGACTGGATTGGACTAGAAGACCTCCAAGATCCCTTCCAACTCTGATATTCTGTTAATTAACCCAGTGGAACAGAAGTTGCCTCCAGAAGTTGTGGGTGTTCCATCACTGGAAGTTTTCAAGAAAAGATTGGACAGGGAGGTTAGGAGGAGCCAACAGCGCGACGATATGGACGTGCGGTCTCGATGCTGAGAGACCGCAGCCGATACTTTTGCCGCTGGGTGGTCCAATCAGACCTAAATCGTCCTGCAGAGATGGAGAACAGGGAGAATACGTCTTGCTGATCTCAGGGACATCGCAAAGTCCCTGATCAATGCAAGAGAAGTTCTTCAAACCGGCGACAAAAAATCCAGCCACTAGGGTGATGAGGTCGGGGCAGCTCCAAAACGGAAGGATACGGAAAGAGAAAGTGTTTCCAGCTGGTGAGGAATTTTTACTGTTTTAAAAGAGACTGCCTATAAAAAACTTAAAGTTAATTTAAATTTGAGAACAGAAGAAATAAGCAGCGGAATTAAGCTTTGAATGGTTTTGGACAGTGGATTATCTTACTTTTTAAATGTTATTTTCACGGATGGAATTTATGCAAGCCTTTTAAAATGAATGGATTAAGTTTTCTTCTTTTTTCATTATTATTTTTTGCAATCTATGGACTAAAATTCTCATTCTTCATTACTGCATGTGTTTTTCCCTTTTTCTTCACTATTTCATTCAAGAATTTGACTTTTTTTTAAAACTTGGAATAAAAAAAGATACAAAAAACAACAAAGAAAATTTGAGGGAAAGACGACACTGCTACTTGGAGGCTGGAAGTTTGTGTATTGGAAACAAAACACTTTTACTTTCCTCACTGATTATTCTGGCTTGGCACTTCAAGGTCTCACTGTTTTGTCTATAGAGAGTGATAAGAAGAAAAGCATGCAGATGTTCCTTTGAAGTATATCTTTAACCAGAGAAAAGTGAAAATAAGACCTTATTGGGAATTTATGCTAAAACCTTCCAAACCAGAGCAGCAGTGTTTGTCAGCTTGAGATAATGGCACAATGTCAACAGCAGAAAGGAACTTTAAGTTTGCAAAAGATATTGTTAGAAATTCAGAAAATATCAAATACATTTGAGAGGACAGAGAAGAAGTTGGGAAATCTAGATTATCTAACAGTAAAATATGATGAAGAAGTTGGAGATGTTTATCAAGTGGAAAAAGTGGAGGTTAGAGTCCTAAAAACCGAAGAGCAAAATGATTACAAAGAAATTAAATCCGCTGATATCTATGGTGATTGGCTTGTGTCTGGAAATGGAAAAAGTGGAATACAGAAAGAGGAATTAAATCGAGGGGAATTCTACCCCAGATGGCAAGAAGAAAAAATAAAATAATTTATGGATTTAAAGAGAGAAATTTTGTTAGCAACATCGTTGAAAACACCACTGACAATTAAAGATAAGCTGATTAAGAAAACAGAAGAAGGGCATCGAAACTACATGAGAGACTTAATAAGCAATGAGTTGCAAAGAGGAGTCCAAACAAATTTGATTAAGGAGATGATTAGAGGACTGATACCACAAATGGCAGAAGACATGAGATTGTTTTGCTACTGGAAAGATACAGGTTGATAGATGAAAGGGTATAATCTAAAACTAGTTAAATTTAGTGAAAATTAGTGACAATAGATATAGTTAAATAAAAGATAATGATAATGATAATGTATACATGTGTATTGCTATGATAAATAATAATTAGATATAAATATTGAATGGTACCTATGAAAGGAAGACTAGAAATTTTTTTGGTTATATATAAAGGTTAATAAAAAAGAACTAAGTTAAATTTAGTTAAGTTTTGTTTATTAGGAGGAAAAATGTTATGATAAAGGACACAGTCAAATAAAGGAGGGATAATGATAACAATGTATATATATACATGGGTACAACATAAGGAAAATAGAAGTAAATTGTAAACGATTTGGAAAGGAGGATTAGAAATTTTTGTTACTAAATATTATGGATGTTTAGCTAGAATAGGACATAAGGATTCAGTGTCATTGGAGGATTTTAGAAATAGCAAATGAAATGCCAGTATGTGGTTATGTATTAAATCTTGGTATATTTTATGATGAAGGACGTTTAAACAATTATAGTCAAATGAAAATGGAGGTATGATGATGGTAACATGTATAAATATATCTGAGTTAAAATACTTGAGTTAATATGAATTATGCTTGATGACTGTGGAAGAGATGCACAAAAGCCTTTTGTAACCAACTGATAGACTTTCTACAGTATGTAAAGAAGGAGGATTCTTTGTGTTGTGTTTGTTTTGAAAATTATATTATATATATATATATATATATATATATATATATATATATATATATATATATATATATATATATATATATATATATATATATATATATATATATATATATATATATATATATATATATATATATATATATATATATATATACAGGCACGTCGCCAAGCTACCCTCATTCTTACACGGGAAAAGACCCGAATACACCAAAACATGCATATATATATATATATATATATGTGTGTGTGTGTGTGTGTGTGTGTGTGTGTGTGTGTGTGTGTGTGTTAGGGTTCTAAATACCATGCAGAAATAAATCATTGTCCAAGGCAAAACATCCTTAATGGTGCAATTTATTCCACAGGCATGTTAGTACAGCTATGGAAATTTCAACTCTGGAAGTACATTCTCTAAGTTCAACCAGTTGAAAGTTCATGATCTCTCCCCACACCCACAAATCCATCACATGTTCCAATCATCATCTTCCACGCTGGCATGTACACCCATCTTCTTCCGGCCAGGTGTCGAGGTGCTGAGACAAAAGATGACCTTGGCTTCTACAAAAGAATGTCAACAATCCATTCTACAATCCTACTCCTTTCTATTCCCCCCTCCCAACTACTACACTATTGAAACAGCATAGAAAATTCTAAGAAAGTGTGGCAGGCCAAAGATCCTAAAAAGAACATAACTACAGGCCTGACAGTGTGTGTGTGTGTGTGTGTGTGTATGTGTATATGTGTATATGTGTATATGTGTATATGTATATGTATTTGTATTTGTATTTGTATTTGTATAAGAAAAGATTGGACAGCCATTATCCAAGATGGCACAGGGGTTGGACTAGAAGCCCTCTAAGATCCCTTCAATTTTGTAATTCTGGTCATTCATCAGTGGAACCGCTTCCCTCCAGACGTTGTGAGTGCTCAAATTAGATGAAGTAAGAGTAATGTTATGTTTAAGTAAAATATGAGCATTGTTTATAATTGTAGGTATGCCAATATATTTAATAGGAACATAAATAAGTGAATATAATTATAAGTATGGTTAGAATTATTTTGTTACATTATTATTTACTTTATTCATTAAACATGAAACTCAGCCAACTGAACATTCAGAAATGCATTACAAATACCAGTGACTGGTGCTAATTATTATTATTATTTACTTTATTCATTAAACATGAAACTCAAGTCAACTGAACATTCAAAAATGCATCACAAATACCAGTGACTGGTGCTAATGGTTGATACGGGTTGCTGCCAGCGTCCTAGGGATCAACTGAGTATCTTCTTAAAATATAAGATGTTCCGAGTAGCGCAGTTTTTTGCAGTTCTGCTGGTGTTATTGCAGGAAACTGCAATTTGTGGATGTATCTTGTAAAATTCTTGGACATTCTTGGCCAAGTGCCCCGATGACCATGGGTATCACTGTTACATGTTTCAACCATAATCAGATACCGGTTGTTTCCATGGCCAGGTTGTGGTATTTCATCATTTTTTTCTAGTTCTTTTTCTTCGACTCTGGCATCTCCAGGAACAGCGATATCAATAAACTGTATACTTCGGCCCTCTACAAGCGTAGATATCTGGCGTGTTATGCTCCAAATGATGATCCATTTGATGATGATGATGATGATGATGATGATGATGATGATGATGATGATGATGTTGTTGTTGTTGTTGTTCATCTTTGGTGAGATTCACCAAAGGGCTGGTTGGTAGCCTAACAGCTCGAGTCCTAACTAAGGAAGAAAACTAGGAACTGTTAAGGTAACGTCGGAGGATATAAGTTGTTCCAAGTTGGGTGGATTTTTGTAGAATCAGAACATTCAAGACAGGTAAAGTCAGAATTTTCAAATAGCCAGGTAGCCCTTTAGGTATTATTGCTCCAAGGGTTCCAATTACAATTGGGACAACGCTCGATTTCTTTTTCCACAGTCGCTCAATCTCAATTTGCAAGTCCCGGTACTTTGTGATTTTTTTCTTGCTGTTTATCTTCAATTCGTGCATCTCCAGGTATTGCAATCTCAATGAACCCTACTTTTTTCTTTTCAATTATTGTTATGTCAGGTGTGTGGTGGGCCAAGTGCCTGTCAGTCTGGATTCTGAAGTCCCACAAGATTTTGCCTTTCTCATTCTCTAAAACCTTCTCAACCTGATGGTCCCAGTGGTTTTTATGTACTCAAATCCAAATTTTTGACGCAGTTTCCAGTGAATGATCTTAGCAACGCGGTCATGGCGTTGTAGGTAGTCAGTTTGTGAAATTTTGCTGCACCCGCTGATCAAGTGGTCAACTGTCTCGTCTTTCTCATTACAGAGGCGACATTTGCTGTTGGTGGTAACATGTTGAATTTTTGCCTTCATGCAGTTTGTGGCTAAGGCTTGTTCTTGAGCTGCCAAAATGAAGCCTTCTGTTTCTTTTTTCAGTACTCCTGATCTTAACCAGTTCCAAGTTAGTTTTTGGTCAGCTTTGCCTTCAATACTTTTCAAGTATTGGCCATGCATAGCTTTGCTTTTTCAATTTTCCGCTCGCTTCTCAATTACTTCTTTCTTATATTCAACTTTTAACTTAGTTGTCTTCAAAAGGCCTCCTTTACTTACTTCCTTAATCATTGGTTCTTCCCTTTTCTGGATGTAATCATTCAAGCTGTGTCTTTCTTCTTCCACAGTCTGCTTTACTTGTAGGAGTCCTCAACCACCCTCTGCTCTTGGTAGATACAATTGTCAACGTCACTTTTAGGGTGCAAAACATGATTCATTGTCATAAGCTTCCTTGTTTTTCTGTCCAAATTGTCCAACTCCATCTGGGTCCAGTCAATTATTCCTGCAGAGTATCAAATTACAGGTATAGCCCAGGTATTTGTGGCTTTTATGATGTTTCCTCCACTCAGTTTGGACTTTAATATCTTGTGAATTTGTCGAAGGTGCTTGGCTGAGGTTAATTCCTTGACTTTATTATGCATTAAGTCAGAGGCCTCTAAAGTCCCCAAGTACTTGTAGCCTTCTTCTGGTTTTACTGCCTTTATCATTTCTTAATTCTCAAGTTGCATTCCATCATCTTCTAGGACCTTGCCTTATTATTATTATTATTATTATTATTATTATTATTATTATTATTATTATTATTATTATTATTATTATTATTATTATTATTATTAATAATAATAATAATAATAATAATATATGTGTTATTTTTTCCCCTTTCCTTTTTGTGGTATGCCCGGAGAATACACTGTATTCAAAATATATAAATAAATAAAATCTTGACTTATAAAAGAAAAAAAGTAGTTGTGAGTGCTTGTTCCCTGGAGATTTTCAAGAAGAACGTATTGAGCTGAAACCCGACACATTTCTGCTAGGAATTCTACCTGAAATTTATAATAAAGGGAATGTATATTTAATCATTTGTGTATTAACCGCAGCTAGAATTGTATTTGCACAACATTGGGAAAGTGTAGAGATTCCTATGGATGAGAAGGTGGTAAGGAAAACGTTAGAATGTGCAGAGATGCAGAGATTAACATTAGCCATTAAGGAGAAAGAGCAAACTGAATATGATATGATTTGGGAAGTATTTTACCAATGGTTGGAGAAAGAAAAAGGAGTTTGGAAATGAAGAAAGCTAAAATGTAAGTAGACAAAACACTTAGAAAGAGATATAAATAAACTGTTAGTATGTACATAATGAGAATAATGGTGTTTAATGTTAATACAACATTATTACTAGAAGATATTAAGAAGAAAAACGGAGAGTTCCATCACGTATAAATGCTAAATATATTATAATATTAAACTTAGGGAAATAATGTTACTATGAAGTAAAAGAGGAACGATGTGGCACAGAGATGTTTGTACCCAGACGACACACGGCAGAAGGAAAGAGGGAAGGTTTATTTTTCTAATTGAAAAATAATAAAACTCTTTATAAAAAGTGAGAGAGAGAGAGAGAGAGAGAGATTTTTCAAGAAGAGACTTTATAGCCATTTATCCAGACTCCAAAGTTTCTTCCAACGGTAAGGGACAATCCTAAGCCAACATTTCTACAATGTGTTACACACACACACACACACACACACACACACACGCCAGCCTGGCCGCCGGGACTCACTGTGTGCGGAGCGTGAAGGCGGCGCTAGTGATGGAGGTGGGCAGATTCAATCCTTTGGTGATCTCCCTCCAGATCTTCTTGTTGATTACCTCCACCAGGCCTCCTTTCTCGGTCACCAGCCGATAGAGCGAGTAGAGATCCAGCACCTGCTTGGCCATGATGGGGATCCGGTTCACGGGGGTCCCTGGGGGGGGAGGGGGGAAGACGGGCAGCACACAGGAAAAGGTTAAAAAAAAGAAGCAGCCACCCAAATTCTCACCTGGGCCACTGGAAGATGGGAGGACTTCAAGGCACAACATTCCCCGGCTGGCTTTGATTTCGTGCTGATTTTTTTTTTAGAAAAAATGCTGTGTATTTTTTTTTAATTAAAAAAAATTTTTACCCCCAGCACGGCAATGTTGTGTAAATTTATTGTTTTATAACATGTTGCCACTGTTTGCACTGTGGTATATTTGTTGAATGGCAAGCCACCCAGAGTGAAATGAGAGGGAGGGAGGGAGGGAGGGAGGAAGGAAGGAAGGAAGGAAGGAAGGAAGGAGGAAGGAAGGAAGGAAGGAAGGAAAAAGAAAGAAAGAAAGAAAAAGAAAGAAGAAAGAAAGAGAGAGAGGGAGAGAGAAAGAAGGAAGGAAGGAAGAAAGAAGAAAAGGAGACAAGAAAGAAGAAAGAAAGAAAGAAAGAGAAAGAAAGAAAGAAAGAAAGAGAAAGAAAGAAGAAAGAAAGAAAGAAGAAAAGGAGACAAGAAAGAAGAAAGAAAGAAAGAGAAAGAAAGAAAGAGAAAGAAAGAAGAAAGAAAGAAAGAAAGAAAGAAAGAAAGAAAGAAAGAAAGAAAGAAAGAAAGAAAGAAAATAAAAGGCTTCTTCGTTGAGAGGCACAAACTTAGAAAAAGCAAAATAAAGGAGAAAATGTATAACTCATGGTTGAAATGAGGGGTCCTCAGTGATGTCAGAGCTTGCTGGTTTTCTGGCCGATGTTTCATGCCTAGCCCTGATGCTGTTCCCTAGTTGGGTCACGAAACGTCGGCCAGAAAACCACCAAGCTCTGAGAGCACCAAGGACCCCTCAAAAAGGAAAATGGTTGCCACCTCCAGCCTGGCGGGGGCCCCGCAGTGTGGTCTCAGTCCTTCTGGCCAGAGAGGGCTGCAAGGAGACCCCCATGTTCTCCTCCTGGGGACCCCAGAGGCACTTCATTAGCCCTGGATGTGCGGTGAGAATCTGTCGATTCTGGCAGGTGATTGGAATTGATTTCAGTTTAGCGGCTGATGCCGGGGGGGGCTGGCAAAGAGCGTGCTGGGAGGGGCAGGGGCTGAGTGGGGTGCTGTGGAGGAGGGGGCTTCCCCCCTCACCACCACGGATCACTGATTCAGCTGGATGTCTCAAAGTCAGGGGGAAGTCAAGATCTGGCCAGATAAGACCCCAATTTGGGGGAAGGCAGACTCTGGATTTGGGGTGGAAAAACCCCTCTCTACCAAGGAGGAGAGCAGCAACCAAAAGGGAGTGTGAAATCTCCCCCCTCCCATTATTAGCCCTGCCATCTGGACCCCCCATTGGCCACAGATATAGATACCCGTCGACTGATGGCTACAATTGAGCCCAAAAAGTCCATTGTTAAGCAAGGCAGGTAAGTTTTGTCCCATTTTACACACCTTCCTGCCACGGTTGTTAAGCGAACGCCTGAAGTTGTTAAACGAATCATCCTGACGTTAAGTGAAATCCGGCAAATCCCACCCACTTCGCTTCTCAGAAGTCAGCTGACTTCACTTTAAAATGTCAATCATATGACCCCGAGACCGTCGTAAACATGAGTCCGTTGCCAAGCGCCCAAATGTCCATCATGTGACTGTGGGGATGCTGCAACGGCCGTTAAGTGTGAAAACTGGTTGTAAGTCACTTTTATCAGTGCTGTTGTAATTTTGAACAGTTATTAAATGAACGGTTGTAAGTTAGAATATAAAAGTAAAGGTTCCCCTCGCACATATGTGCTAATCCTTCCCGACTCTAGGGGGCGGTGTTCATCTCCGTTTAAAAGCCAAAGAGCCAGCGCTGTCCAAAGACATCTCCATGGTCAGGTGGCCGGCATGACTCAACGCTGAAGGCGCATGGAACACTGTTCCCTTCCCACCAAAGGTGGTCCCTATTTTTCTACTTGCATTTTTACCTGCTTTCAAACTGCTCGGTTGGCAGAAGCTGGGACAAGTAATGGGAGCTCACTCCATTACTCGGCGCTAGGGATTCGAACCCCCAAACTGCCGACCTCTCTGATTGACAAGCTCAGCTTCTTAGCCACTGAGCCACCGCGTCCCTAAGTTAGACCGTACCAACATAGAATAAGAGAGTTGGAAGGGACCTCATAGGTCATTTAGTCCAACCCTCCACCCAAGCAGGAGACCCTACCCCACTTCTGACAGATGGCAGCCCAGTCTCCTCTTGGAAGCCTCCAGTGATGAAGCTCCCACAACCTCTGAAGGACTGACCAGAAGCAACGGATGGGACCTAATCAAGGAGAGAGACCCTAGGAAACCTGAGAATGGAAACTCCATTAAAAACTTTGCAAAGTATCAGTGGCATCTACCACTGTTAGAAAGGCTGAGATGTTCCCAATCCGATTGCCAGAGTGTTGGAGATGTGGGTATAAGCAGGGAACATTCTACCACGTGTGGTGGACTTGCCCCGAGGTTGAAAAATATTGGCATAAGATAAGGAAGTGGCTGGAAGAGATAACTGAGCAAAGGATACAGTAGAGCTGAAGCTGGAATTGTTTATTCCTGGGAATCTTTGATGGGAAAATGGAGAAAAAGCTACAATACATAATATTAAACATACTAACTGCAAGTAGAATCATTCTAGCACAGAACTGGAAACAAACAGATACCCACCCAGAAATGATTATAAGAAGGAAAATCTATGAATGTGCAGAAATGGATAGACTGTCTATGGAAATGAAGGAGAGGGAAGAAACTGAGTATTTCAAATTTGGAATAGATGATATTCCTGGCTTGAGAGTAAGCGTAAAACTTAAGGTATAAAGGGTAAAAGTGCAATATATAGAGAGTATTTAAATAAGAGTATAAGGATAGTGATATAGAGATAGGATTGTTACGAAAAAAATACGGACACCGATATGGAAAAGCTGTTACAAGTGTAAATTTGTGTTTTGTCTTTTAAATTATTAAACTATTTTTAAAAAAAACTTTACGAGGTATCACCACCATCAATAGGAGATAACCTCAGCTCAGGGGCATCTTTTCCCTTGAGACCCTCGATCAGTGGTGAAATTCAAATGTTTTTACTATCGGTTCTGTGGGCGTGGCTTGGTGGGCGTGGCAGGGGAAGGATACTGCAAAATCTCCATTCTCCCCCCACTCTGGAGCCAGTCAGAGGTGGCATTTGCCGGTTCTCCGAACTACTCAAAATTTCTGCTACTGGTTTTCCGAACTACTCAAACTTTCCACCACCGGTTCTCCAGAACCTGTCAGAACCTGCTAGATTTCACCCCTGTCCCCGGTGCAAACCAGAAGCAACGGCGCCTCGGGAAAAACTTAAGAGATGAACTCCAGAACCCAGGAGCTCACCAGTAGCCAAGGGGGAAGAAGAGGAGAGGCTCAGGAAACGTCCAGTTCTTCAAACGGACCTCGCACAAGCATAGGAACAGCTGCCAAATTCGAAACACAAAGAAAAGCTTTTAATTTATACCTTCCTTTTCTTCCAGAAGAATTGCAAGAAAAGGAGCAGACCTGGATGGGGGGTGGGGGGGGGGCACGATCGAAGCCCCATCTATTTGGAGCAAAGACTCAGCTCAAAACAACTGTTTCTCTGCTCCCCTAATTTATGGGCTCCTTATTGGCTGGGATAGTCTTCAATCCGCTTGAAAAATGACTTGCTTTATTCTTTCCCAGCTGCTCATCCCGGCTGTTTTGTCTTGAGAAAGTGGAAAACGGATCAAGAGGAAGATAAAACGCAGAGGAAGAGAAAGAGAAATGGCAAGTGTGCAAAAAAATGGCAGGGAAGGAAAAAGAGAGAGAAAAAATGGTGCTCGGGTTTTGGACTCCGGAGCTAAGACAGTAGGCTTGGGGTTCGGGGTGCAGCAGGGGGGGGTGCCTTCGTATGGGGGTTCATGCAGGTGAGTATTTGGGAAGAAATGGTCCTTACGGATCTGGGCACCAACGGCCCTATTTTAAGTCCTGTGCAACTCAACTCTCCTACTGGCTGAGGAATTCTGGGAGTTGAACTCCCCAAATCTTAAAGTGATGTAGGCAGAGAAATAGGATGGGGAATTTTTCTGGATATGTTTTTTTTTCTGGAAAAGGAGAAAGGAGGAGGAAGAGGAGCAGCAGCAGGAGGAGGAGGAGGAGGAGGAAGAGGAGGAGCAGAATGTGGGATTCTTGGTGCTCTCTGAACTTGGCTGTTTCCTTGCAGACGTTTCATGACCCAACTAGGGAACATTATCAATGCTAGAAGGGAGGAGGAGAAGGGGGAAGGGAAAGAGGACAAGGAGGAGGAGGAGGAGGAGGAGGAGGAGGAGGAGGAGGAGGAGGAGGAGGAGGAGGAGGAGGAGGAGGAGGAGGAGGAGGACTGAGGGGTCCTTGTTGGTTTCTGAGCCTAGTTGTTTTCTTGCAGACGTTTCATGACCCAACTAGGGAACATCTTCAGAGCTAGAAGAAGTTTATATATAAACAGGAAGCAACTCCACTCCCTTCTAGCATTGATGATGTTACCTAGTTGAGTCATGAAACGTCTGCAAGTAAACAACAAAGCTCAGAGTGCACCAAGGTCTCCATAGTTGTCGTTGTCCTCCTCCCAAACCTCACTCCCTTCTAGCACTGATGATGTTACCCAATTGGGTCATGAAACGCCTGCAAGAAAACCACCCAACTCACGAGAGTACCAAGATGTTCATAGTTCTCCTACTACTACTACTACTACTATTACTACTCTTCCTCTTCCTTCTCCTCCTCTCCACAAACCCCTCTTCCTTTTAACACTGATGGTGTAACCTAGTTAGGTAAAAACTTTGGCAAGAAAGCACCCAAGCTCAGAGAGCATTAAGGAGCCTAAAGTTATCCTCCTCCTCCTCCTCCCCTCCCCATAGCCCACTCCCTTCTAGCATTGATGACAATAACGTAGTTGGGTCATCCAACGTCTGCAAGAAAACCGTCAAGCTCAGAGAGCACCCTACAGTCCTCCTCCTCCTCTTCCAACCCCACTCCCTTCTAGCACTGATGACGTTACCTAGTTGGGTCACGAAACGTCTGCAAGACCATGACCCAACTCAGAGAGTACCGAAGGCCGTACCTTCAGGTGTCGCTCCCTTTCAAGGGGAGGAGACCAGAGTGAGTCCAGTTTTAATTCTTCCCTGGACGGTGGAGGAACGACACTTACGCACACACACACACACAGACACACACACAGGGTGCAGATCCCTCTGTGGCCTGCAGGGTGTCCCTTTTCTGCAGAGCCAAAAACAGAGCGCAAAACTTCGGCCGAGCAGCCCCTCGGGGCTTTGGGAAGGGCCAAGCGAGAGGAAGAAGAAGCCACTGGCCGGACAGGCTGGACCGGCCTGGTCAGTCCTGGAGAGGCCGTCCACTTCTCTGCCAAGGGTCAGCCAGCCCACCCAGGGCTGAGCGGGGGGAGGGGGGAGGAGAGCTCCTGAGCCAAGAAAAAGGAGCAGGAATGACCCCAGGAAACCCCCCCCCCTGACTAATTCCAATGCCTGGGAGGGGTGGGGGGCAAAGAAGAGCCTCTTCTCCACCTCTATTTGGGACCCTCCTCCTCCTTTAAGCCCCCAACCCCTCCAAAGGGGGATGGCCCTGCAGGGAGAGGAAGATCAAGGAGAACCAGTTTCTCCAGAAACTCCCAGACTGGATAAATATTGTAAAACACACACACACACACACACAAACACAACATGTTCTCCCCTGGTAGCATCATCGCCCAGCAATGCAGTGATTATGGCAGGACAGACCAATTTGCAGCTGTGAGTCACAAGAGGGGTGGGGTGGGGTGGGTGGAATTCTAAAGCAAAGCAGCCATCAGAAATCCCAGCCTGGTTTCCCAAAAGCAAGTTTCTAGATCTCATGGAGCATTCTCAGGCACGACTCATCTCAAACATGCTGGAAGTCCTCAACTTTCCTCGTTTAGTGACCATTCAGAGTTACAACGGCCCTGAAAAAAGGGACTTAAGACCAGTTTTCACACTTACGACTGTTGCGGCCTCCCAGGGATCACGTGATCCAAATTCAGACGCTTGGCCATTGACTCATATTTATATATTATTTATGACTGTCGCAACGTCCCGGGGTCATGTGATCCGCTTTTGCGACCAGCAAAGCCAACGGGGAAGCCAGATTCACTTAACAACCGTGCCGATTCGCTTAACAACGGGGGCGAGAAAGGCCGTAAAATGAGGCAAAATTCAATTAACAACAGTCCTGCTTAACAACAGAAATGCTGGAACTCCATTGTGGCCGTAAATCGAGGCCTGCCTGCAAACCATGAAAGGAAACATTAATATTATTTAGTCTATGTAATCAGTCCATGCTACTTCCTCGTTTGACGCCTCCACCAGTGGTGGGAAAAGAGGATGCCGTGAATGTCGTGGAAACAGGTGACAGGAAGTCCCAGTTGCAGATAAACTTTGCCTATGCAATTTGTACACTTCTGGTGTCAATTCCCCTCTGCTTCTGATCTTGCTGGGGAAAACTCCCTTTTCATTTGTCTCTAGAGATTCTCCGTCCTCCAGGCTGTGGTTGTCCCAAATGTGCTTTTGTTTCAAGAGGCAACTGGACTTTCTGGTTTTTCTTTGAAGACGCTTCGCTTCTCATCCAAGAAGCTTCTTCAGCTCTGACTGGATGGTGGGGAAGGGAAGGATTTTATATTCCTTGCAGACAGCTGGTCATTTGCATCCTTTGAGAGGGTCATTGAGGCCACTTGGAGGTTGGTCTGTTTCCAACAGATTTCTGACCATTTCAACGGATTTCCCAAATATTATGGACTACAGGAATCATTTGCACCACTCAGGTGACCCTGAGGACTACAGAGAAACCTCTAAGTGGCCTCAAGGACTCTATAAAAAGGATGCAAACGACCAGCTGTCTGCAAGGAGTGTAAATCCTTCCCTTCCCCACCATCCAGTCAGAGCTGAAGAAGCTTCTTGGATGGGAAGCGAAACGTCTTCCAAGAAAAACCAGAAAGACCTTTGGGACAACCATTTTCACCAACTTGCCAGCAACTTTTTTTCCCTTTGGCTGTCTTTCTCTCAAGCCTTCCCAGCTGTGGGCTGGGGATCAATGCCAGCCTACAATGCAGGGCTCTTGGGAAGATTCCTTATTGAAGTAAAGAAATTAATGAGTATGGATTTTTTTTTATGGAGGGGAAGAGAGATCTGATAGCAGTCTTCCAGTACTTGAGGGGCTGCCCCAAAGAGGGAGGGGGTCAACCTATTCTACAAAGCACCAGAAGGCAGGAGAAGAAGCCATGGAGGGAAACTAACCAAGGAGAGAAGCAACCTGGAATTAAGGAGAAACTTCCTAACAGTGAGGACAATTAACCAGTGGAACAGCTTGCCACCTGGAGGGTTTTAAGAAGAGACCCAAACAACCACATGTCTGAAATGATATATAGCAGTGTTGGTGTATCTTTTTGGCACCGAGTGCCAAAACTGGAGCATGCGTGGGGGAGCACTGGAAACTTGGTGCATACGTGCAGGAGCAACAGAAACTGGAGGAGCAGTTACCTGGCATGCATGCATGAGCTGGGAAGCTGAGCTTCTGCTTTCCAGTGTGCGCATGTGCACCGATCACCTATTCTTCCAGTTTCTGGTGTGCATGCACAGGCGAAGACTAGCTGGCTGGCTCATGCTCCCATGTGCACCAGCCAACTGGTCTTGGTGCACACAGGAGTGCTGGAAACTGGAAGAGAAGCTCCTTGGAGCGCATGCACGCACTGGGGAGCTGAGCTTCTGGTTTCTGGCATGCCCGTGCCCATTGGTCACCTGGTGAGAGCTGGAGTGCCCGGAGAAATTGCTCTGCATGCCACGTGCCATAGGTTCACCATCATGGATAGAAGGTCCCCTGCTTGAGCCGGGGGTTGGACTAGAAGACCTCCAAGGTCCCTTCCAACTCTGCTATTCTGTTAATTAATCAGCGCAAGGGCTTGCCTTCATCCCTGGAGGCTTTCAATAAGAGACTGGACAGCCACTTGTGCAGAACGGTGGAGGGTCTTCTATTTAACAGGGGGTTGGACTAGAGGACCTCCAAGGTCCCTTCCAGCCCTGTGATTCTACAAGATGCCAGTTTGGGCAAGGATGGCAGCAGCCTCACTCCCTCTTCAGGCAAGGGCCACCATCCCCAGCCAGCATGGAGGGGAAGCACAAATTCCAAGAAGGCTGGAGCACAAGGGGTGAGGGGCTTCAACCCCTCACCCACCCACCCCAACAGCTTCTCACGGGTGTGAGGTTCACATTGTGCCAGAAAAGGAGATCTTGTTCCCAGGACTGACAGGCAGGCAGCGGCTACGCTAAGTGTGATTTCTCTCCTTCAGGGAAAGGGGGGGGGGCACCTCGCCCCTTATCTCTCCTAGAGGCAATCGATGGGCATCAACAGACCCCCCCCCCCACAGAATCAGCATGTTCCCCCCCACCCCCTGGGGGATTCGATCTCCTGCAGGAGCCTCACAAAGGGCTTTCCAATGGAGATGCAGGGCCCCCAGAAAAGCTCTTAATTAGCACCCTTATCGCAGGCAGGAGAAGCCGCTTAATTAGTTCAGGGAGAATAATGAGGGCCAGGAGCATCTTTTGAGGAGGGGGCCCTCCTGTCGTCTGCAGGCAGCCCAGATCCTTCCTTCCTTCCCTTCCTCCTTTCCTCCCTTCCGCCCTTCTTCTCACTCGTCTTCCTTCCTCCCTTCCTTTTTCTCTCCCTCCCTCCTCCTTTCCTCCCTTCCTCCTCCTTCTCACTCGTTTTCCTTCCTTCCTTTTTCTCTCCCTCCCTCCTCCTTTCCTCCCTCCCTCCTCCTTCTCACTTGTTTTCCTTCCTTCCTTTTTCTCTCCCTCCCTCCTCCTTTCCTCCCTTCCTCCTTCTTCTCACTCATCTTCCTCCCTCCCTCCCTTCCTTTTTCTCACTCATCTTTTTTCCTCCTTCCTTCCATCCTTCCTTCCTCCCATTTTCTCACTCGTTTTCCTCCCTTCCTCTCTCCCTCCCCCTTCCTTCTCCTTTCCTTTCTTCCTCCCCATCCTCCCTCCCTTCCTTCTTTTTCCCATTCCTTCCTTCTTCCCTCCCTCTTCCTTCCTCTTCCTTTCCTTCCTTCTTTCCTCTCCATCCTCCCCCTCTCCCACCCTTCTTTTCTCCCTCATCTTCCTTCCTTCCTTCCTCCCCCCATCCCTCCCTCCCTTCCTTTTTCACACTTGTCTTCCTCCCTCCCTCCCCGTTCCTTCTCCTTTCCTTCCTTCCACCCCATCCTCCCTCCTTTCCTTCCTTTTCCTCACTCCCTTCCTTCTTCCTCCCTTTTCCTCACTGACATGCCTATCATTGCCTCTCTCCCATTTTCCTCCCTTCCTCCCTCCCTAAACTTCCTTCACTTTTCTTCCTCCCTCCCTTCCTTCTTTCCTTCCTTCCCTTCATTCCTTCCCTCACTTTCCCTCCTTCCTTCTCTTCCTCCTTTCCTTTTTCCTCACTGACCTGCCTCTTATTCCCTCTCTCCCATTTTCCTGCCTCCCTCCCTCCCTCCCTCCCACCCTCCCTCCCCCATCAAAATTTGAACTCTTGGCACCTGGCACGTGCCTAGGACAGTTGCTGTGTCTTGGGGTTCACCGGATCCCCATTTTTGCGACCTTCTGAAAATCAGAGTCAATGAGGAAGCCAGATTCACTTAACAACTGTGATTCACTTAACAACTGTGGCAAGAAAGGTCGTAAAATGAGGCTAAATTCACTGAACAACTATCTCACTGATCAACAGAAATTTGGGACTCAGTTGTGGCTGTGAGTTGAGGGCTACCTGCTCCCCTTCCCAGCTTTGCAGGGGTAATAAGTGAACTCTGCATAAGCTCAGGGGAACTCTTGCCGATAGCATCCTTTGCTTGGCATTGAGAGGCAAGCAGAGGGAGTTTGAATCAGCCTGCTCTGGCCTCCATCGCGACTTTTTTGACCATGGGGTGTCGACCAACCCGTGGCAGCCCTGGGGTGTGAGGGGGAAGGGGTCTTATTCAGCCCCAGAGCCCTCTAATGGCAGCCTTGATGGAGGGCCCTCCGGCCATCGGAAATCGGTGCCGGGTTTGGTTATCGGCCCGATTGGGATAAAGAGGAAGCTCCAGCAATTGAGGGGATTCGATAAATGCTTTAACCTCTGACCTCCCCTCCCTTGCCCCATCAAGCCATACAGCCCCCCCCCCCACACACACACACACACGGCCTCTGACGCCAATCCAGGGGTTGCCATCAATTAGAGCCTCTTGCCAACCGCTGGATGGAGGAAACTGCGCTCAATCAGCACGCCAGGCAAAGGGCGAGGTTAATGGGGGGCTAATTAAGGGGGAGGGGCAGGGATTGCTCTGGGAGGGGAAGAAGGAAGGAAGGAAGGAAGATGGGGAGGGAGGGAGGGATGGAAGGAGGAAATGGGAATGAAAGGAAGGAAGGAGATGGGAGGGAGGGAAGCAGGAAATGGGAATGAAAGGAAGGAAGGAAGGAAGGAAGGAAGGAAGGAAGGAAGGAAGGAAGGAAGGAAGGAAGGAATGGAAGGAAGTTAGATGGCAGGGAGGGAGGGATGGAAGGAGGAAAAAGGAATGAAAAGAAGGAAGGAAGGAATGGAAGGAAGGAGATGGGAGGGAGGGAGAGAGAGGGAAGGAGGAAATGGGAATGAGAGGAAGGAAGAAGGAAGGGAGGGGAGGAGGAAATGGGAATGGAAGGAAGGAAGGAATGGAAGGAATGGAAGGAAGGAAGGAAGGAAGGAAGGAAGCAGAAGGGAGGGAGGAAGGGAGAGAAGGAGGAAATGGGAATGGAAGGAAGGAAGGAAGGAAGCAGAAGGGAGGGAGGGATGGAAGGAGGAGATGGGAATGAGAGGAAGGAAGGAAGGGAGGGAGGAAGGAAGGAAGGAGATGGGAGGGAGGGATGGAAGGAGGAAATGGGAATGAGAGGGAGGGAGGGAGGGAGGGAAGGACCACCACCCCCCTCACCTCTCTTCTGCATGAAGCTGAAGAGATCGTCCAGGAATTCCTTCCGCTTGGGGTCTCCGTCCAACTCGTAGAGCTGCAGAGAGGAAAGAAACAGTGGGAGTCAGTGTGGGGAGGGGGGACTGACAAGAGACCCCACCCCACCCGAGCAGCTGGAAGGGCAAGGAGGCCTGGCTAAGCCACTCAGACTCGCTTTGTGTAACGAGTTGGGCGGTATATGAACAGGAGAAAAAGGGCAGTGCTAATCCTGTGCATCTCCCCCGCCCCAAATTCTGCATTACACAAGATGTATGTGTGTGTCTCTGTGTGTGTGTGTGTGTGTTTGTGTATGTTCCTCCTCCTCCTCCTTCTTGGTGTGTATGTGGTTCTTTTCAGTTTTCCTCTTAACCCCGTCCTCGAATCTCTTAGTGGTCTCCCTACCACATCCAACCGAGTCAGCTGCAGGGAAAGGCTGCCTTACCCAGTTTAAGTGCCCCCAGCCACCCTGGAGCCCACCCCCCATTGCCCAGACCTCCCCCACCCCAGAGATTCCTGCAGCCTCTGGGCCAGCTGGCTCCTTCTTCAGGGGGAAGGACACACACACAGAGAGACAAGACCTTCACTAACAAAATTGTTCTTCTGTGCATTTAAATATTATGTTTCATTACACATTTCCTTCCTTCCTTCTTCTCATCCCTCCCTCCATTCCACTCCTTCCTTCCCCTCCCTTTCCTTCTTTCCTCCCTCCTTCCTTCCTTCCTTCTTTTCTCTCTTTGTCTCTCTGGCCCTTCCACCCTCCCTCCAACCATCCTTCTTTCCTTCCCTTCCTTTCTTCCTTCCTTTTCCTTCTCTCTTCCACCCTCCCTCTCTCCATCCTCCCTCCCTCCCTTCTTCTTTTCTCTCTGTCTCTTTGTCCCTCCATCCAGCCAACCTTCCTTCCTTCTTTCTCCCTCTCTCTCTGCTCTTTCCTCCTCCCTGCTCCTTTTTTTCTCTCTCTCTGTCCCTCAGACCCTTCCTCCCTCCATCCTTTCTTCCTTCCTTCTCCTTCTCTCTCCTCCCTCCCTCTCTCCATCCTTCTTCCCTCCCTTCTCCTTTTCTCTCTGTCTCTTTGTCACTCCCTCCATCCATCCACCCAACCTTCCTTCCTTCCTTCTCCTTCTCTTTCTCCCTCCCTTCCTCTCTCTCTCTCTTTCATGAGCCACCCATCTTCTATTCAACTCTGGGTATCTCCCGCTCCAAACTTAAAGCCACAAATAAAATCCGATTAAAACTATAAAACCTCTGTGGTCTTCTGTCCTATTTACTCTTCCCTTCTCTTTCTCTCCTTCCTTCCTTCCTTCCCTAACCACCAAAATTGTTATTCACTCTTTTCCATTTGCTGCCCAGGAGAGGGCAGAGCCCACCCCCAAAAAAACTCTCTTCCAGCCAAGATGTCCAGGTGAACCAACTTCAAACTGAGACCCTCTCAGTGGGGGGAGGGGGGTGCCTGGTTACCCCCTCCAGCACCAGGGAGAGTTTTTGGCCATTGCAAAAAAACCAAAACCCAGCAATCTGTTTTCCTCCTGGTCTCCCATCCCTCTCCTCCTCTTTCCTTCGAGCAAGAGACCCCTCCTCTGCCCCAGAACAAGTTGTAGGGGCTGTATGGCCAGCTGGGGGGGAGGTTACAGTCTGATTCTGCCCCTCCCCAATTCCTGAAGCTTGTAAGCTGCAAGGGGAAGCTCCAGTTCCCCATCTTCTGGCTGAGCCGTGATGGATGGAGTCCGCTGGCTGGACCCCCAAGAGAGCCATAGCTGACTGCCCCCAGCCTCCCACCCCAGCGGCGACCTTTAACCTCCGTGCGGGTGGGAGAGATAAATATTTGATGACAGCCCCTGGTCTCCGCTGAGCCTCCGCTGACACCTGTAGGGATTACATGCAAAGACCCTGCGTCCCCCTCCCCCCTTCATCAGGGCAATTAGCAAGAAGGGGGCAGCTCCCGGATGACCTCTGACCTCTTAGCATCCAGGAAGGAAAATTGATGGGGAAGGAAGGGGGGAAACCCGGGGCCTCTTCCGATCCCCGGGAGTTTTATCGGGAAGACTCACAACTCAGCCACAGAAGCAAAAGCAGATTAGGAGCCAAGAAAATCCCAGGCTGCATCAACAGAGGGACAGAATCAAGATCATGTAAAATGTGAATTCCGCTTTATAAGGCCTTGGTAAGGCCACACTTGGAATCCTGCATTCAGTTTTGATTGCCACGATATAAAAAAAATGGCCGTCAGAATCTTAGTGGACAACCACTTAAATACGAGCCAGCTGTGCGCTGCAGCTGCCAAAACAGCCAATGCAATCCTCAGCTGCATAAAGGGAGGGACAGAGTCAAGAGGACATGAAGTGTTAATACCATGTTATAAAGCCTCAATGAAGCCACACTTGGAAGCCAGAAAGTCCAGTTGCCTCTTGAAAAAAAGCACCTTTGGGACAACTCTGACCTGGAGGACTGAGAATCTCTACAGACTTTTAGCTATGCAATTTGGGATGAAGACCCTTGGAATGGGGTGGGAGTAGGAATGGATTCCCAGAGGGAAAATTGCAAACTACAAGAACCATTTGCACCACTCGGGGGACCCTGAAGACAGAGATAAACCTCCAAGTGGCCTCAAGGACCCTCTCAAAGGAGGCAAATGACCAGCTGTCTCCAAGGAGTAGAAATCCTTCCCTTCCCCACCGTCCAGTCAGAGCTGAGGAAGCTTCTTGGATGAGAAGGGAAACGCCTTCAAAGATGTTGCCTCCTGAAAAGGGGACAACCAAGCAGAGGAGGCCTTCATAAGTGCAGTCATGTGCCTCTTGTCCCTGTGTTTTTATTCTTTCATTCTTCTTCTCGTTTTTGACAAATTCCAATAAATAAGTAAATAAACAAAGCATGACCTGAATGACGGAGAACCAGAAATTACAGAGATTTAAGGTTACGGCACGCTGCCAATCCTACCCAGTGCCCTGTATGCCCTCAAGCAGCACGGAATAAACTTTCACCGCCAGTGGAGGGGGGGGAGAAACCGCACTGTCCGCTGGGGAAAAAATGGGGAAACCCCTTGGCTTGGCCAGGCGTGCCTGCCTGCGTGCCAACTCTCGCCTTCCAGCTCAGCTTGGCACCGATCCTGCCAGCAATTTGCATTCCGAAGGGTCCGAGGAGCTGCCAGGCAGGACTCCCATGTCATGAATCAGGATTTTAGGTCACCGCTGTTCCATAGCTTGGCACGGCAGTGGATGGAAATGGGCACCGTGCCAGCTGAAAAGGCGCCAACTCAACCAGACAGGGCTGTTAAACCTTGAACGAGCTGGAGGGGGACACAGCCAATCCACCTGCCCTCCCTCTCTCTCTCCCTCTCTCTGTCTCCCTCCCTATCATCTATCTATCTATCTATCTATCTATCTATCTATCTATCTATCTATCTATCTATCTATCTATCATCTATCTATCTATCTATCTATCTATCTATCTATCTATCTATCATCTATCTCCATCTATCCATGTATCTCTTTCTTTCTGTCTCTCTCTCTCTCCCTATCTATCTATCTATCTATCTATCTATCTATCTATCTATCTATCATCTATCTATCTATCTATCTATCTATCTATCTATCTATCTATCATCTCCATCTATCTATCCATGTATCTCTTTCTTTCTATCTCTCTCTCTCTCCCTCCCTATCTATCTATCTATCTATCTATCTATCTATCTATCTATCTCCATCTATCCATGTATCTCTTTCTTTTTATCTCTCTCTCTCTCTCCCTCCCTCCCTATCTATCTATCTATCTCCATCTATCCATGATTATCTAGACCCGCGCCAGTCCGGCTTTCGCCCTGGGCACAGCACAGAGACGGCCTTGGTCGCGTTGGTAGATGATCTCTGGAGGGCCAGAGATAGGGGTTGTTCCTCTATCCTGGTCCTATTAGACCTCTCGGCGGCTTTTGATACCATCGACCATGGTATCCTGTTGCACCGACTGGAGGGGTTGGGGGCCCGGGGCACCGTTTTGCAGTGGTTCGGCTCCTACCTCTCCGGCCGGACGCAACGTGTGTTGGCAGGGGAGCAGAGGTCGACCCTAAGCCCCCTTACTTGTGGGGTGCCACAGGGGTTGGTCCTCTCGCCACTCCTGTTCAACACATACATGAAGCCGCTGGGTGGGATCATCCGTGGTTTCGGGGTGGGATATCATCTGTACGCTGATGATACTCAGCTGTACATCTCCACCCCGAACCACCCCAACGAGGCCGTCAAAGTGATGTCCCGGTGTGTGGAAGCCGTACGGGTCTGGATGGATGACAACCGACTCAAGCTCAACCCTTCCAAGACGGAGTGGCTGTGGGTTCCGGCTCCCCGGTTCAACCAGATAATTCCATCTCTGGCCATTGGGGGCATTCAACTCGCCCCCGTGGAGCGGGCACGCAATTTGGGCGTCCTCCTGGATGCCAGGCTGTCCATGGATGAACATGTGACAGCCGTGGCCAGGGGGGCGTTCCACCAGGTTCGCCTGGTGCGCCAATTGCGCCCCCTATTGGACCGGGACGCCTTACGCACAGTCGCCCATGCGCTGGTGACGTCTCGCTTGGACTACTGTAACGCTCTCTACATGGGGCTTCCCTTGAAATGCACTCGGAGACTGCAGTTGGTCCAGAATGCGGCCGCGCAGGTGATTATGGGGAGTACTAAGTACTCCCATGTGACACCTCTCCTGCGCGAGCTGCACTGGCTTCCTGTGGTCTATCAAGTGTGTTTCAAGGTCTTGATTACGATCTTTAAAGCGCTCCATGGCTCAGGACCTAGTTACCTGCGGGATCGTATTCTGCCCCATACATCCCTACGACCCATCCGCTCGCACAGAGAGGGACTTCTCCAGGTGCCATCCACCAGACAGTGCCATGGGGCGGCGCCTAGGAGCAGAGCCTTCTCTGTGGCGGGCCCAGCCCTGTGGAATGACCTCCCCCCGGATATTAGGACCACTACTGACCTCCGCTCCTTCCGTGTTAAGCTCAAGACCCACCTTTTCCAAATAGCTGGCCTGGCTCAACCATAACTTCGTAACGCTCCTGATGGGTTTTTTAATTTAGTAATTTTATTTAAGGGGATTTTAAATTGTGTTTTTAATTGTCTTTCACTTATAAGTCAACTCTCCTCCATGCACATATGTATATGTCTCTGTTCTTTTTGTATATATGTTTGTCTTATGTGTATTTTTATCCGTTTTGATTGTACGCCGCCCCGAGTCCTTCGGGAGAGGGTTGCGGCTAATCAAATAAAATTATTATTATTATTATTCTCTCTCCCTCTCTATCTATATCTATCTATCTATCTATCTATCTATCTATCTATCTATCTATCTATCTCCATCTATCCATGTATCTCTATCTATCTATCTATCTATCTATCTATCTATCTATCTATCTATCTATCTATCTATCTATCATCTATCATCTATCATCTATCTATCTATCTATCAATCTATCTATCTATCTATCTATCTATCATCTATCTATCTATCTATCTATCATCTAAAGTGTTATTTGTTAGACGTTAATATAACTGCCTAATATGTAAAAACAGCCCAAGTTCGAATCCCAGCAAGGGCATGGCTAGCTGATGAGAGCGAAATAGCTTGAAATAGATGTTTACTAGTCTCCCTTCATTTATTTATCAGCAAAAATGCAACACAAAAGGTAGATGTATTTATACACACACACACACACACACACACACACACACAGGGTCTCCTACTCGAGCAGGGGGTTGGACTAGAAGACCTCCAAGGTCCCTTCCTGCTCTTTATTCTGTGTTTCCAAACTCTGAAGTCTTTGGGGCAATTTTGGACTCCAGGGGATGGTAGAGGACGGGAAGGTCTGGAGGAATGTGGTCCATGGGGCCGCGATGGGTCGGACACGATTTGCAACTAACAACAACAAAAAGCTGAAAGTTAAGGGTTGCCTTTGACCCCCGATACACGCAACCTGCCAGTGACCCTGGAAGACCTCCCCCATCTTAAACGCTGCCCCCTCAAAGTTTCAAAAGAGCTTCCCCCCACCCCCGTCCCACCTGTTGGGCATGCACCTGCTCTGGGCCACACGTTAGCTGGCGATCTAAAAGCATTTTAATGAGCCCCAGCGAAAGCAAGCAGGGATAGGAATTGCTCAGCGCTTTCTCGCACCCAGGATACGGTGTTTATTGAATTACTCACCATCCGAGATAAATAGCGTTGACTTTAAGTCTTATTGCAATGAGGGGCTGGTTCACTTCCAAGCCACATTTTCTCGGAAGCTAAAAAGGAAGGAAGTTCTGAGCAAAAAATCTCGAAACAGGGAAGATCGGTTTCAGACGGTAAAATAAGGGCCTCCAACTTTGGCAACTGTAAGATTGGTGGACTTCAACTCCCAGAATTCCCCAGCCAGCCGGCTGGGGAATTCTGGGAGTTGAAGTCCACCAATCTTACAGTTGCCAACTTTGGATCTCTTTATGCTAGAGGTCAGATGACATCAGTCACCTCATATGGGTCACTCTTAACAGCCCTCAACTTATAACTCCTCGTCTAGCGATCCTTTGAAGTTATGACGCAGGACAGAAGCGACATACAGCCGCTCCTTGCACTTACGGCCACCGCAGCATCCCCCCCCCCCACCATTACACAATCAAAATCGGGCGCTTGACAACGGGCAGCCTCCCAGGAATCACACGATCACCACCGGCAACCCATCCCAGACAGCTTCCGACAGGCAGAAGTCCAACGGGAGAAGCCGGATTCAAAAAGGCTGTGTGTGTGTGTGTGTGTGTGTGTGTGTGTGTGTGTGTGTGTTGTAAAATAGCCAAGCTGCGAGCTGCAACTTCCCGAAGCTCTGTCTTGCTTTGACATGGATGATGACACAAATATACAACGTGTGTAAATAGTAATAATAATAATAATAATAATAATAATAATAATAATAATAATAATAATAATAATAATAAACAGTTGGGTCTTCGATTGTGACATCTCGCCCCCCATCTTGACTTTTCTGAACTCCCCTCCCCCTCCCAGGGATGCTCTGACCCCAAATCAGGACACCGACCCACCCCCTTCATCCTGCAAATGTCCAACCTCACAAAATTGACCAGGCAGGTTTTCCTATCAGTTAATCAGAACAATTAACCAGCGGAACGACTTGCCTCCAGAAGTTGTAGGGGGGGGGGGCTCCATCCCTGGAGGTTTTCAAGAAGAGACTGGACAATCTGGACAATTTTCTGAAATGGTCTAGAATCTCCTGCTTGAGCAGAGGGCTGGACTGGATGACCTCCAAGGTCCCTTCCAACACTATCATTCTATTCTATTCCTAATTCATATTCTATTCTATTCATTCTATTCTATTCTGTATTCTATTCCTTTTCTTTTCTATTCTATTCCATATTCTATTCTATTCCTTATTCTATTCTATTTGATTCCTTATTCTATTCTATTCATTCTATTCTATTCTGTATTCTATTCTATTCCTTATTCTATTCTATTCCTTTTCTTTTCTATTCCTTATTCTATTCTATTATAGTTATTATTATTATCGCTATCAGTATATCTTTTACTTCTTTCTTCTTCTATAAAATGAAATGCCCGGACAGTCCATTGTATTCAAAATTGAAGAAGAAGAAGAAGAAGAAGAAGAAGAAGAAGAAGAAGAAGAAGAAGAGGAGGAGGAGGAGGAGGAGGAGGAGGAGGAGGAGGAGGAGGAGGAGGAGGAGGAGGAGGAGGAGGAAGAAGAAGAAGAAGAAGAAGAAGAAGAAGAAGAAGAAGAAGAAGAAGAAGAAGAAGAAGAAGAAGAAGAAGAAGAAGCAGCAGCAGCAGCAGCAGCAGCAGCAGCTATCAAGCTGCTTCCAAAGAGGCTGGAGAGACCCAAGACCTCCCTCAGACTCCTGGCTTCCTCCCAACACCCACTGGAGACGTTGGGATGCCATCAAACAGGGCGCAGCCCAGCCAACCTGGCGGTTTTACAATCTGTGGGCGCTTGGCTGGCTGACCAGGACTTCCCCTGTTGCATCAGAGCATCTTTCAGCTGGAACAACTGCTGTAGAGGCAGAGAAACTGACTTTTTGGGGGGGCAATTTGGTTCAGAAAAACAGAGTGAGTGAGTAACAAGCAGGATTGTCTTCTGCAAGCTTCAGGGTTAGGAAAAGACCCTCCCCAAATGTTTAGGGTAACCGGTAGTAAAAAAAAATCTATTGTTTTTTTACTACCGGTTCTGTGGGCGTGGCTTGTGTGGCTTGGTGGAGTCATGTGACTGGGTGGGCGTGGCTATGTGGTCATATAACTGGGGGATCACAAGACAGAAACTCACTTTAATAATGTCCTGCTGGAGCAGGGTTGGACTAGATGACCTCCAGGTCCTTTCTAGCCCTGGATTATCCTCTGAATCTGCTTTTAGTGCCAGGTTTATAGTCCTTCCTTCCTCTCCTTTTTCACTCCCTCCCTCCCTTTCTTTTTCTTTCTCTTTCTTTCTCCTTTCTCTCACTCTCTCTCTTTCTTTCTTTCTTTCTTTCTTTCTTTCTTTCTTTCTTTCTTTCTTTCTTTCTTTCTTTCTCAGCAACCTTACCCACACCCCACCTTTGGCCTAGCAGGCTTCAGGAAAGCCTGGGAGCAAAAATGGACACCCCCACCCCTATCCTCACATTTCCAGAGAACCTGTAGTAAAAGAAAATTGCTTTAAAAGGGTTTTTTTTTTTTTTGAAGTTCCGAAGATCGGCAGTTCCAAAGGCCGAACTGGTAACATTTCACCCCTGGATGTAGGTGAGAAAGGAAGGGAAATTGGTGACTTGGGTGGCCTCCTGAATCTCTTGCAGGGGAGGGTGGATTGCTGATCGTGACTGAATGTGGAAAAATATTTCAATCGGAATCGAGATGGAGGGGACCTTGGAGGTCTTCTAGTCCAACCCGCTGCTCAAGCAGGAGAGCCTCTACCATTCCAGACAAGTGGCTGTCCAGTCTCTTCTTGAAAGCATCCAGAGATGAAGAACATACAATTCCTGAATGCAAGCTGTTCCACTGATTAATTAACAGAGTTGGAAGGGACCTTAGAGGTCTTCTAGTCCAACCCCCTGCCCAAGCAGGAGAGCCTACACTATTTTAGACGAGTGGCTGTCCAGTCCCTTCTTGAAAACCTCCAATGACAGAGCACCCACAGCTTCTGGTGGCAACTTCTCTTCCACTGATTCATTGTTCTCACTTTTAGGAAGCTTCTCCTCAACTCCAGGTTGCTTCTCTCCTTGATTAGTTTCCATCCATTATTTTTCTGTCTTGCCTTCAGGTGTTTTGGAGAATAGGTTGACCCCCTCCTCTATGGGGCAGCCCCTCAGATACTGGATTAAAACAGAGGAACAGAGTTGGAAGGGACCTTGTGGGTCATCTAGTCCAACCCCCTGCCCAAAGTCCAACCCTGCCCCACGCCCAAATGGAATAGTTCTACCATATCATGTCCCTCCCTTAGTCCTTCTTTTCTCTAAACTAGCCGTGCCAAAATCCTGCAACCCTTCTTCATAAGTTTTCAACTTCACACCTTTGATCATCTCAGCTGCTCTTCCCTGTACCTTTTCCAAAGTCTCAACGTTTTTTGTGTGTGATGTGTTGACCACAACTGGATGCAGGATTCCAGGTGCGGCCTTACTACGGCTTTATAAAGCACTACTAACACTTCACCTGACTTTGATGCTATGCCTCTGTTTATGCAACCGAGGATTGTGTTAGCTTTTTTGGCTGCTGCCGCACAGGGCTGGCTCAGTGAAGGGAGAATATTTGGGACAGAGGTGGGTTTCTGGGAAGAGAAAATCCGAAGATTTTGGGAAACAGGAAATATAAAGGAGATTGGGGAGGGGAGGAAAATCCCCTGCTCCAGACCCCAGTTAAGGGGGGCTGGCTGCCCCTTCATCCAACCCGAAACTCCTCTGGCAACCACTGACCTCTCTCCAAACTGGTTGGCACTTTGGAGATTGACTGGAGAAAACTTTACAGAGCAGGGGGGTCACCAACTTTTTGGACCTCAAGGACCACTAAATTCATAATTTTAAATCCCACGGACAACTAATAGGATCTGCTAATGACCAGCGGGGTAGGCGTGGCTATGTGGTCATGTGATTGAGTGGGCGTGGCCAACTCGATGTCACTCACGTCAAGGGGCGCCTTGCCAGCCTCTACTCACCTGCCCACCCGGGCTCCTTAGAAGGAGTTTCAGCAGAAGCACCTCACTGAGGACTAGGAGCATAGAGGGAAGACCTGCGGGAGTGCAAGGCCAGGGACCGGCGCCTGGAGGCTCAGTGGGCTGAGATGATCAGTCAGTTCCAGGCGATGATGCAGTCCCACTGGAACGGGCCCCTCCGGCTCTTCTCCACCAGCGGTGCTTCCCTCCAGCCTTCGCCCAAAGCCCCCCACCAGGAGGCCGAAGCAGACCCGAAGTCGGGATTTCTTGCCCCCCTCCGAACCCCACAAAAAGACCGCGAAGGGGGAGACTCTCTGCAGCAACACAAGCGTTCATTGCACGTATCCGTCCCAGGGGGGCGTAGTTTGAGGACCCCTGAGTTAGTGCAATATAAAAAATGCAAATAATTTTTCTTCGGACCACCAAAATTTTCTCGCAGACCATCAGTTGGTGGCTGCTGCTACAGAGGACAATATCCTAATAGTACAATTTGCAGGTAACCAAGAAATAACCAGGAATTATGGTTTTCACACAACCAAGCCCCCAGCCAGAAACCCAGAAAAACCTATCTAGGATTGCTGCGTTGAGGAGCCACACAGAGAGATGTCTTCAGCCAACTGAGGCTGGATTTGCTTAATGGCCCAATGATCCACCTAACCACCGTGTGATTCGCATAGCAACTTTGGCAAAAACGTTGTAAAATCGGGTTCTGCTCCCAATTGTGGCCGTCAACCGAGGACTTCCTGTATATACCGTATTGATTTGGGGGGGGGGCAAAGTGGAGTCTCACCGCTCAGCTGCAAGAACTTTCGGTGATATCCAAAATGCTGACCGGCAATTTGAGAGAAGCCACAAAGGCCCCCAGCCATCCGATGCCCCCCCCTCCTTTCCTTTGTAAGGCTGTCAGCCAGCCAAGAATCTCAGATAGACGAATCATCGGAAGGATCAATCGGAGAACAGAGAGAAGGGAAATAAATCAGCATGTTTCTGAATCTCCCAATCTCTTCCCTTCCCCCCCCCCAAAAAAGGAAAGGAAAATTGTGTGATGGCTCACTCTATTATACACCAAAGATGCCCCCCCTCTTTCTCTCTTCCTTTCTCTTTCTGTCTCTCCCGCTCTCTCTCTCTCTCTTTCTGCCTTTTTCTTTTTCTCTGTCTCCCTTTCTTTCTTTCTCTCTTTTTGTCTCCCTTTCTCTTTCTTTTTCTCTTCCTTTCTCTTTCTGTCTCTC
This sequence comes from Natrix helvetica, assembly GCF_964273705.1. NCBI lineage: Eukaryota > Metazoa > Chordata > Lepidosauria > Squamata > Natricidae > Natrix > Natrix helvetica. The sequence goes on from NC_138552.1 coordinate 2,030,831, forward strand.
TTTCTCCCTCTCTCTCTTTCTCTCTTTCTGACTCTTTTTCTCTCCTTTCTCTTTCTTTCTCTCCTCCTTTCTCTTTCTATTTATCTCCCTTTTCCTTTCTCTCTCTCTCTCTCTCTCTCAATCTCTCTCTTTCTTTCAGGGTTTCTTTCTTTTTCTTTCTTTCTTTCTTTCTTTCGGACTCTCATTTTCTTTCTCACTCCCTTTCTCTTCCTATCTCTCTCCCTTTCCCTTTCTCTCTCTCTCTCTTTCTCTCTCTCTTTCAGTCTTTCTTTCTTTCTGCCTCTCTCATTTTCTTTCTCTCTCTCTCTCTCTCTCTCTCTCTTTTCTTTCTCTCTCTCTTACTCTCATTCTCTCTTTCAATCTTTCTCCTTTTCTGTCTGTCTGTCTGTCTGTCTCTCTCTCTCTTAGTCTCTCTTTTGGTCTTTCTTTCTCTTTTTCTGTCTCTCTCTCTCTCACTCACTCACTCCCTCCCTCTCTCTCTCTCTCTCTTTGAATGGCCACAAGAATGTTTCTTTTCCATCCCATCCATTCTAAACATCCCAGAATCCAAACAAAGTGTAAAAAAGGGGGAAGAAAGAAAAAACAGACTTCCTTCATTTTCCGTGGCAAGAGTCCACACTCCCTCGTGCCCGTCCTACAAAAGGTAACCTCAAAAAGTTCACGGGTCAAAGTCTCGCATTGATCAGGGTGCCCCATCCTGGTCCGAGTTGCCAGCCCCTCCGAAGGCATCCCTCTTCCTGCACGGCTCCTTCCTTGGTCTTGGATGGGCCAGTAACTTCAATGCATTTGCTCCACTTGGGACATTTAAACATGCCCTCAGATTCAGGGCAAATGCATTTATCTGGGGAAACCAGCCTCGTTTGCCAATCAGAAAGCCTTTTTATGGTGAGTTTGAGCTCATGCACCAGGCAAAACATCTGCCATGCATCTACAGGATTTACTTCTACAAGCAGCTTGAATGGTCAACCTGGCTGAGAGGTCCCTGGTTAGGCTGCTCTTTAGGGCTCAGTTGCGTCTCTTCCTTGGCTGAGGAGTTGTTTGCAACTCTAGAATACAATACAATACAATACAATACAATACAATACAATACAATAGCAGAGTTGGAAGGGACCTTGGAGGTCTTCTAGTCCAACCCCCTGCCTAGGCAGGAAACCCTATACCGTTTCAGACAGATGGCTATCCAACATCTTCTTAAAGACTTCCAGTGTTGGGGCATTCAATAAACAACAACCTTGTCAAGAAACATCAAGAACATCCTCACCAACAAATAGGGATAGCCTCTATATAAATAGAGAGCAACCCCGCTCCTCCTTCTAGCACTGATGAGGTTACCTAGTTGGGTCATGAAATGTCTGCAAGAAAACAACCAAGCTCAGTGACCACCAAGAACCCCACAGTCCTCCTCCTCCTCCTCCTCCTCCTCCTCCTCCTCCTCCTCCTCCTCCTCCTCCTCCTCCTCCTCCTCCTCCTCCTCCTCTATACAACCCCCACTCCCTTCTAGCCCTGATGATGTTCCCTAGTTGGGTCATGAAACATCTGCAAGAAAACCACCCAGCTCAGAGAGCATCAGGACCCCCACCGTTCAACCCTCAGCTACAGAGAGTCTCTTCTACCAAGAGGTATTTCCACCCCGAGGTATCCCAGCAGGGTCCTGGGGCTGGAGCCCAGGGCAGCACCGAAGCGCCCAGTTGTTTTACAGGTGTGTCCAGGAACTCAACAGCTCCTTTCAAGTGAGGTGGGCAGCCGATGGAAGCCCTCCTGAGCAGCCACTTCACCGGGGCCTAAACACGATCACTGCACAAAGAGCCCTCAGGGGCAGGACCTAACCTGGGGCAAAGATGGACCCTTTACCCATATTCCTGGCTGGAGCAAGCCAGAAGTGACTAGATCCCGGAAGGAATGCAGGGAAGTCGAAGGATTGAGCCAATCCGGATTAAAGGACCTGGGTACAGATGGATTCCCCAGTTGCGTCTCTCCAGGTTTTGCGTTTTGCATTCCTCAGCTGAGCGGCGCAGGTGAAGAGCGTAACTCCAGGAGGACCTCAGGGAATCTGCCAGCCCCCCCCCCAGGTCTCTTGGCAGCATCCCCAGGTGGGCCCACCTGAGACAGCGGCTGGGCAAGACTTAAGGGAGGGAAGTCATTGCAGAGATGACCACCGGACTTTAGTCCCCAGATTTATCATTTATCAGTTGAGGTTCAGACTTCCCTTCTTTCCTTCTCCCTCCTTTCTTCCTTCCCTTCTTTCAGGCTCTCACTCTTTCTTTGTCTTTTGCTCCTTCCTTCCTTCTTCAATCTCCTTCCTTCCCTCATTCTCTCCTTCCCTCCCTTTTCATTCCTCCCTCCCTCTCTTTTTTCCTTCCTTCACTCCCCTTTCTCTCCGTTCCTTTCAGATTCTCATTGTTTCTTTCTGTCTTTTGCTCCTTCCTTCCTTCCTTCCTTCTTTCTCTCTCCAATCTCCTTCCTTCCTTTTCTCTTTCACCTCTCTTTTCATTCATTTTTCCTCCCTCTTTTTTCCTTCCTTCACTCCCTCTTCTCTTCTTTCCTTTCCTTCAGATTCTCATTCTTTCTTTCTCTGTCTTTAGCTCCTTCCTTTCCCTTCTTTCAGCCTCTCGCTTCCTTTTCTGGCTCGCCTAGTGGTGAGCTTTCCCCCAGCAGGGCAGCGAGACCGCCTGGTCCTCGGGTGAACGGCAGCACCTTTCTGCGTCGAGGGTGGCTTGCCACTAACCGCTGCTCCACCGACTGTGACAAACGGCAGGACGGGAGGGGATCGATCCCCCGCCGTAAAAGTCAGGAGGCATGAAGGAAAAATTAGTGCTAATCGAAGGGGCTCCAGACATCAATTCCTCCCAGGGAAGCGGGCGAGAATTTAAGGCCTCTGAAAAGAAACAAAACTCAGCAGTGGAGAATGGATGGCCCAGGGGCAGACAAAGGCCTCCGAATCCCCACAAGGGGACCAGGAAGAAGAAAAGAAGAAGAGAAAGAAGGAGAGAAAGGATTGTCTCAGAAGAGAATTGGACTCGCAAACAGAAGCCGGAGAGGGAGGGGGGGCTGAAATAGGCCATCTTAAGTGGCTAGTCCTGAGTGATTTAGGTGAAGCGCTTCTGAAAACACTGGGGGGAGATGGTTAATGACACTTCGGAATAATTTAGACACACAGAGACACTCTTCTCCCTTCGGCAATGGCCAAGGCCCTGCCTGTCTCCTAGAAGAAGTGGGGCAGAACTTGCAGCTGTGGGCCAAAGGGGCATCTTCCCATCCTCTCTACCCATGGCCTGGAAGGCAGGATCCCCCGTTGGAGCTGGAGGGAGGGGGACTTGGGCAAGGCCCCAGAAGACACCAATACTGGATGTCTGCACTGCAGGGAGGAGGAAGAGGGAGGGAGGGAGGGAGGGAATGCAATATAATACAATAGCAGAGTTGGAAGGGACCTTGGAGGTCTTCTAGTCCAACCCCTTGCCTAGGCAGGAAACCCTAGACCGTTTCAGACAAATGGTTATCCAACATCTTCTTAAAGACTTCCAGTGTTGGGGCATTCACAACTTCTGGAGGCAACTTCTGTTCCACTGATTCATTGTTCTAACTGTCAGGAAGTTTCTCCTCAGTTCTAAGTTGCTTCTCTCCTTGATTAGTTTCCACCCATTATTTCTAGTCTTGCCTTCAGGTGCTTTGGAGGATAGGTGGACCCCCTCTTCTTTGGGGCAGCCCCTCAAATATTGGAAAATGCTATCATGTCTCCCCTAGTCCTTCTTTTCATTAAACCAGACATACCCAGTTGAGCAGTTCTAAGGGAGGGAGGGAGGGAAGGAGGAAGAAGAGAGAGAGAAAGAAAATAGAGAAAGAAAGAAAGAAAGAAAGAAAGAAAGAAAGAAAGAAAGAAAAAGAAAGGAGAGAGAAAAAGAAGAGGAAAGAAAGAAGAGTGAAAAAGAGAGAAAGTAAAGAGGAAAGAAAGAAGAGTGAGAGAGAAAGAAAGGAGAGAAAGAGAGAGAAAGAGAAAGAGAGAAAGAGAGAAAGAAAGAAAGAAAGAAAAAAAGAAAGAAAGAAGAAAGAAAGAAAGAAAGAAAGAAAGAAAGAAAGAAAGAAAGAAGAGAAAGAAAGTTTCTTGGCCTCCACACTGCAGGGCCACTCCCAATTGTATCTCCCTGCTTCCAAAGCAGCCTTTCTCCGCCTGAGCGAGCCAAGGGGGGGGGGGGGGGGGCTTCAACTCCCAGAATTCCCCAGCCAGCCATGTTTGGGGAAAAATGAACCTGCAAAGGGTTTTAGTCTCCCTGAGAACCAGGGGGGGGCAGGGGGCTGAGTTGGTGAAGAAGACCCTCCATCCCAATTGCTTATCGCAACAGCTTCCCCTCCCAAAAGACCAAAGCCCTGGTCCCTGCCTGTGGGGAGGGGGATCCTTTCCAAGGCTCCCTGGGGCAGAGGGCAAGTGCCTCTGCTTAAAAGGTGACCTTTGACCCCGGTTCAATGACCATGTTAATGCATCTTCCCCCCACTCTCAATAAAAGTGGGGAGAGGTGAATCTACGGTGGAAAAGTTTTGAGGTCACACCTGGCTGTGCTCTCTGCAGCTGCCAGGCTGCAAATACATGGGGGGGGGGAATTGCAGTGGGCTGGGGGTGTGTGGGGTGGCTCCCCCAGGCTGTGGCCAAGAGGAGGGGGTCCAGATGCCACTTGCAGCCCCCCAACCGCCTGCCTGTGTGGAGCGATTTGGCCTTGCATCGTTTTGTGGCTTTGCGTTAAGTCAGGGCTGGGCAACTGTAACACCCCCCCCCCTTATCCCCTGTGGACTTCAACTCCCAGAATTCCTGAGCCAACAAGGCCTGGGGGCTTCGGAGGGACTGAAACCCTTTGCAGGCTCCTATTTTTTCCAACGTGGCTGGCTGGGGAATTCTGGGAGTTGAAGCCCCCCCCCCCTCTTCCCTTGGATCGCTCAGGCCGAGAAAGTCTGCTTTCGAAGCAGGGAGATACAAGTGGGGATGGCCCTGCAGTGTGGAGGCCAAGAAACTTTCTTTCTCTTTCTTTCTTTCTTTCTTTCTTTCTTTCTTTCTTTCTTTCTTTTTCTTTCTTTTTTTCTTTCTCTTCTTTCTCTCTCTCTCTTCTTTCTTTCTCTTTCCCTCCCTCCCTGTTCTTAATTCTTTCCTCTTCCCCCTTTTTCTTTCTTTTCCTTCCTTCCTTCCTCCCTCCCTCCCTTCCTCTCTTCCTTCCTTCCTCTCTTCCTTCCTCCTCCCTTCCTTCCTATCTTCCTTCCTCCTTCCTATCTTTCTTCCTTCCTTTCTTCTTTCCTTCCTCCTCTCTTCCTTCCTCTCTTCCTTCCTCCTTCCCATCTTCCTTCCTCCCTCCTTCCTCTTCCTATCTTCCTTCCTATCTTCCTTTCTTCCTTCCTTCCTTCCTTCCTTCCTTCCTATCTTCCTTCCTTCCTTCCTATCTACCTTCCTCCTTCCTATCTTCCTTCCTCCGCCCTTCCTTCCTATCTTCCTTCCTTCCTCTTCCTATCTTCCTTCCTCCTCCCTATCTTCCTTCCTATCTTCCTTCCTTCCTCTTCCTATCTTCCTCCCTATCTTCCTTCCTATCTTCCTTCCTTCCTCTTCCTATCTTCCTTCCTATCTTCCTTCCTTCCTCCTCCCAATCTTCCTTCCTATCTTCCTTCCCCTCTTCCTCCCTCCCTCCCATCAGGCTTCCCCATTGACTCTGCTTGTGGGAAGGGTATCATCTGACTTTGGGACACAGCCACGGTCGTAAGTATGAACCAGTTGCCAAGCGTCTGAATTTTGATGACGTGACCCTGGGAATGCTGCAAAGATCCTAACCGTGAAAAACGATCCGAAACCCCTCTTTTCAGGGCTGTTGTAACTCCGAAACGGTTGGTAAATGAACTGTCCTTTCAACGGCTGTGGGTCCAACTTTACTCATGGAGTATCAGGAAATAAACCCTCCCAACTTCGCCCTCTGGGCTTTTCTGTCCTACGCAAGAAACGGGAAGGGCTCCCGGAGGTGACCACGCTGGCATCTCCTTCCACCCCTTAAGCTCTGAGGGAATTCAAACCACGATGCTCTCCAAATTCCCGGCACTTCTGACCAGGAGATTTGCAACCGAGGCACCTTCAGTGCTGCTGCAAATATGTTAGTCGGTAAATAAACACAATAACCTAAAACCAGCTTTCCAAGAGGCCGGATGACATGGGAGCAGAACTCAAAGTAATCCTTTTTTTTTCAAAGACTCAAATGTTCCCGTACATTCCTTCCTTAAGAAGAACCACGGAGGATATGACCTCACCTCTCAAACCCTGTTTTATTACCACATGGGTCACAAGGGGAAGGGGAAACTATGGTTAAATCCATGGTCTTATCTTCTCTTTTTAATGCCGCTTTGTAAGGCCTTGCTAAGACCAAACTTGGAATATTGCATCCAGGTTTGGTCACCATGATATAAAAAAAGATGTGGAGACTCTAGAAAAAGTGCAGAGAAGAGCAACAAAGATGATTAGGGGACTGGGGGCTAAAACATATGAAGAACGGTTGCAGGAACTGGGTATGTCTAGTTTAATGAAAAGAAGGACTAGGGGAGAGATAGTAGGAGTCTTCCAATATCTCAGGGGCTGCCACAAAAGAAGAGGGAGTCAAGCTATTCTCCAAAGCACCTGAAGGCAAGACTAGAAGCAATGGGTGGAAACTAATCAAGGAGAGAAGCAACTTAGAACCGAGGAGAAACTTCCTGACAGTTAGAACAATTAATCAGTGGAACAGAAGTTGCCTCCAGAAGTTGTGAATGCCCCAACACTGGGAGTCTTTAAGAAGGTGTTGGATAGCCATTTGTCTGAAACGGTATAGGGTTTCCTGCCTAGGCAGGGGGTTGGACTAGAAGGCCTTCAAGGTCCCTTCCAACTCTGTTAATCTGTCAATTATCTAGACTACCTGTACTGCGCTGAAGCCGTGAGAAGGCAGGTTAGGACCAGCCCTGCAAAAACCCCATAAGTGACAATCATGGTTTAAAACTCCAACTGCCTGCTCAGCACCAGGGAAACGGAGGTTTGATTTGTCGTGTTGCTACTTTTCCCGAATTGGTTCAAAACTTGCGAGCCGTCACAAAAGGCCGGCGGGAAGATGCACCGGAGAAATTGAGCTGGGCAGACAGGTGGGAGGTGGCCGGCTTGGTGCTAGTCCAGCAGGGTAATAGGGCAGACATTTCTGGATGTCAAAATTTCAGGGCATGACGACCAAAGTCTACATGCAAATGGCTGATTAGCTCTATTTACACTTCGGCCGATAAGGCGGCAGGGCGCCAGATCTGTCAAATCATGAGAAAATCACTAGCAACTAACCCCCCCAGCCCCCCACCCCCACCGCCATCTCAGGAGCAGGGAAGGGGTGGACCCAAAAGGCACCTGGAGAAAATATTGGGATTTTCCCCCACCTGTGGAACTCCCCGCTGCAAGCCTGAGTCACTTAACAATAAGCTGAAGGAAACCAGGGAGTATTTAGAGACTGAGCTGAATTGTGGGATCCTTGGTGCTTGATGGTTTTCTTGCAGATGTTGTGTTACCCAACTAGATCACATCATCAGTGCTGGTAGCAGGGGGCTTTCCTCTCTTTTTATATACAGTGGCTTGTTTGCAGAAAACAGTGCACTCCCTTTTAGCACTGATGATGTTACTTAGTTGGGTCATGAAACGTCTCCAAGAAAACAACCAAGCTCAGAGAGCATCAAGGATGCCACAATTCTCCTCCTCCTTCTCCCTTCTTGCACTGATAATGTCACCTGGTTGGGTCATGAAACGTCTGCAAGAAATTACCAAGCTTAGAGAGTACCCAGGACCCCACAGTTTAAGCAAAGCTTAAACTACTCACCCACCACAAGCAACAACCAAGATTGGGCAGCAGTGGCCTTGGGTTGGGGGGGGGAGTGGGAGCGATTAATTAATTCAATGCGCAAGGACAGATCCTCTGCTTCACAAGCCCAAAGGCACAAAGATTGAAAAAGCCACGTTTGACTTCACAGGGGCAGCATCGCTGCTGTTGGGGACGGGATGCGGGTTCCAATAACTCCAAAGGAACCGGCTGGGACAATGTGAAGCTTCCTGCTGGGACACCCCACCCCACCCCAGACATTTGGCTTCCCCCTCCCCCGAAGGATCCTGCAAATTGAAGGGCTCCGATTCCTAAATCTGCCTGCCCTGAGTTTTCCCCTAATCCCAAACTGAGTGAACGAAAGACAAAGTCCTCGGGATAGCAACAAGGAAAGACGCACTTTGCTCCGGCAGAATTTATGAGCTTCCCCCCCCTCCCCTCTTTTCTTTCATGCACGCGCGCGCACTCACACACACACACACACACCAATTGTGCAATAATCCCTCCCTTTCCCTTCCTTGCTAGCCCCTCTTCAGCAAAAGCGCCCTCTTTTAATCATGTTTATATTGATATAATTAGTAACTCATTTAACCCCGTCAATAGAGCAATATTCCTCTATAAACGCAGGAATTAAACTGTCAAGGCCCAAGATCAATTGGATGGCTGCGAGGGGGCTGCGTTCCCTACACCCGAAGAGGTGGGGAGGAGAAAGAGGGGTGGGGTGTCCTTGAGAAGGGAACGGGTCACTCGGGCCGGCCTCGGCGTGGCCAGGTGGACATCAAAGTCCAGCATGGCGGCCTTCTCTTTTGATGGGAGATAGCTCCATGCATGAGATGGGGCAAGGAAGCCTCTGAGCATGAGGAACTGGGCATGGCTACTCTAGACCAAAGAAGGGAAGAGGGAAGATCGAAGGCAAAGGAGAAAGACTAAGGTGGAACCGTCTTCCAGTATCTGGGGGGCTTCCACAAAGAGGAAGGGGCCATCCGCATCCACCTATTCTCCAAAGCACCAGAAGGAAGGACAAGAAACAATGGATGGAAACCAGTGAAGGAGAGAAGCAACCTGGAATTAAGGGGAAACTTCCTAACAGAACAATTAACCAGTGGAACAGACGGCCACCAAGAAGTTGTGGGAGCTCCATCACTGGAGGCTTGACAGCCATTTGTCTGGAATGGTAGAGGGTCTCCTGCATGAACATGAGGTGGGCTAGAAGAGCTCCAAGGTCCCTTCCAACGCTGTTATTCTATTACTCTGTGAATTAATCTTGCCTGAACGTTTTGCCTTCAGAAGTTGTGGGATCTCCATCTCTGGAGGCTTTCGAGAAGAGACTGGGCAGCTATTGGTCTGACATAGCATAGGGCCTCCTGCTTGAGCAGGGGGTTGGACTAGAAGACCTCCAAGGTCTCCAACACTGCTATTCTGTTACTCTCTTACACCTAGCGGTCCCTGCTGCAACAGAGGAATGCCTTCGGAGGAGCAACTCTGCCTGCGTGGTTACTAAGAGCCGACACCTTCTGAATGGCACATCATCATAACTGTTATTTATTTACAACTCCGTTCCATAAAGCATATTACGAAAATCAATAATAAAAACCAAACGGCATGAAGAATGCTACTCCCGGGTCAGCATAATAGATCAAGCCCTTAACAAAGCACAGGCCGGTTTGCCCCCTGCGCAACGCCTCCGGCTCCCCGTGAGAGCTCCAACCAAGCTGGGCTTGTGGCAGGTAGTCCTCAAGTTATGCTCAAAATTTATGTCGCTAAGCGAGACAAGTGAGTTTCGCCCCGTTTTACCACTTTTCTTGCCACCTTTGTAAAGCGAATCAGTGCAGCTGTTTCATTGGTAACATCGTTGTTAAGCGAATCTGGCTTTCCCATTGAGTTTGCTTGTCAGAAGGTCGCAAAAGGGGAATTGCGTCACCCCAGGGCGATGCAACTGTCGTAAACAGGAGTCCTTTGCCCAGCACCTGAATTCTGATGACGTGACCCTGGGGATCAACGGTTGTAAGCATGAAAAATGGTCATAAGTCACGTTTAAAGCACCATTGCAACTTTGAATGGTCACTAAATGAACGGTCGTAAGTTGAGGACAATCTGTAGTCCTCAAGGTACGACCGCAATGGCGCCCCAAATTTCTGTTGCTGAGTGAGACATGTGTTAAGCAGGTTTTGGCCCCATTTTACGGCCTTCCTTGCTGCGGTGGTTAAGTGAATTCCTGCACTTGTTAAGTAAGTCATACGGTCGTTAAGTGAATCCGGCCTTCCCCTTGGCTTGTCAGAAGGTCACAAAATAGGACACTGCAACTGTCATATATATGAGTCAGTTGCCAAGCTCCTGAATTCTGATCACGTGACCCTGGGGATCAACGGTCGTAAGTCTGAACAACGGTCCTTTTTTTCAGTGCTGTTGTAACTTTGATTGGTCACTAAATGAACTGTTGTAAGTGTAGAACTATCTGTAGTCCTCGACTTACGGCCATGATGGAGCCCCAAATTTCCATCTAAATTTGACCCTGGGGGATACCGCAACGGTCATAAGCATGAAAAATGGTCATAAGTCACTTTTAAAGAGTCGTTGCAATTTTGAGCGGTCACTAAACGAGAGCTTCGAAGAGTGGCTGTCTCTGCCTCCCATTTCCCTGTCCTGGAGGCGGAAGGACTTAGGTTTGGGCATCCCAAGGCCAAAGGTCACTCTCTGGAGCCTGTTTATGAAAGGGCTGGGATTAAGGGGAGGGGGAGGCGTCTTTCCCCTCCCCATCAGTTCTTGGAAAAAGCAAATATTGACTTTACTTGGCTGAATGGATTGAAAAGGCAGCTGCGTTAAGCCCCTCGGGGTCACCTTCCCTTCCCAGAAGGACGTGCCCCCTTTTCCGGCGGCACAGAATAAGAGTGTTGGAAGGGGCCTTAGAGGTCTTCTAGTCCAACCCTGTACTCAAGCAGGAGAGTCTTTCCAGACAAGTGGCTGTCCAGTCTTTTCTTAAAAGCCTCCAGTGATGGAGCACCCACAACCTCTGGTGGCAAACTGTTCCACTGGTTAATTAACAAAATAACAGAGTTGTAAGGGACCTTGGAGGTCTTCTAGTCCAACCCCCTGCTCAAGCAGGAAACCCTGCACTATGTCAGACCAATAGCTGTCCAGTCTCTTCTTGAAAGCCTCCAGTGATGGAGCTCCCCCAACTTCTGAAGGCAAGACGTTCCACAGATTAATTAACAGAGTAACAGAATAACAGTGTTAGAAGGGACCTTGGAGGTCTTCTAGTCCAACCCCATCCTCATTCAGGAGACCCTCTACCATCCAGACAAATTGTTGTTAAGCCTCCAGTGATGGAGCACCCACAACTTCTGGTAGCAAGCTGTTCCACTGGTTAATTGTTCTCACTGTCATGACATTTCTCCTTTGTTCTAAGTTGCTTCTCTCCTTGATTAGTTTCCACCCATTGCTTCTTTTTCTACCCTCAGGTGCCTTGGAGAATAGTTTGACTCCCTCTTCTTTGTGGCAACCCCTGAGATATTGGAAGACTGCTCTCATGTCTCCCCTAGTCCTTCTTTCTATTAAACTAGACCTACCCAGTTCCTGCAACCGTTCTTCATATGTTTTAGTCTCCGGTCCCCTAATCATCTTTGTTGCTCTTCTCTGCACTCTTTCTAGAGTCTCCATATCATTTTTTTATATCATGGCAATAAAACTGGATGCAGCATTCGAAGTTTGGTCCAAGGCTTTATAGAGTGGTATTAACACTCTTCAGTGCCATTCTTACTTTGAACAATCACTAAAAGAATAACTCTTAACTCAAAGACTGGCCATATTCCAGATTGGTTTTTTTCTTTCCTGGCTGGGGAATTCTGGGACTCAAAGTGTCCACAGGGCTGAAAGTTGCTGAGATTGAGAAAAACTTCCTCGCTTCTATTCCCAGCTTCTGAGTCAAGTCTTGGGGGTCAAGCAAGCCCCCTCCCCCTGAAACTGCCTAACCCTGGTTAATTCACAGCCAGCCAAGGGGGTCAGCCATGCCTGACCTTCCCCACTCTCTCCGAGCCAAGAGTCAAAATCCAAAACTGTTCAATTAACGTTTAATGGCCACGGGGCCAGACGGAGCCGTTAGTAAGTTAATGTTTATGAAAAAGTTTGATTTTTTATTAACGCTCATGCGATCGAGCTGGGGGAGGGCGGGGGTAGACAGAGCAGCCCAGCTCTTCCCTCCCCCTATTTTTTAGAAATTTATATTGAGATAGACAGACATATAGACTAGAAAAATGTGGATTGGACAGCATCACCACCAGATGGATTCGTAACTGGCTGACCAACCACACTCAACGTGTAGTCCTCAATGGAACTGCATCTACATGGAGGGAGGTATGCAGTGGAGTACCCCAAGGCTCTGTTTTGGGCCCAGTACTCTTCAACATCTTCATCAATGATTTGGATGAGGGAATAAATGGGGAACTCATCAAATTTGCAGATGACACCAAGCTGGCAGGAATAGCCAACACTCCAGAAGATAGGCTTAAGATACAGAAGGATCTTGAGAAACTTGAACATTGGGCACTATCTAATAAAATGAAATTCAATGGTGAAAAGAGTAAGGTTCTACATTTAGGCAAGAAAAACGGAATGCACAGGTACAGAATAGGTGGTACCTTGCTCAATAGTAGTAATTGTGAGAGGGATTTTGGAGTCCTAGTGGACAACCATTTAAATAGGAGCCAGCCATGTGCAGCAGCTGCCAAAAAAGCCAACACAGTTCTAGGCTGCATCAACAGAGGGAGAGAATCAAGATCACGTGAAGGCTTAATACCACTTTATAAGACCTTGGGAAGGCCACACTTGGAATTCTGAATCCAGTTTTGGTCATCATGATGTAAAAAAGATGTGGAGACTCTAGAAAGAGTGCAGAGAAGAGCAACAAAGAGGATTAGGAGACTGGAGACTAAAACATAGGAAGAACAGTTGCAACTGGTCTGCCTTTACATTTCTTTGCAGCGTCAGACAACTGCATTTAACATTTTTGAAGAAAGATGGTTTAATTCCAGGTTTTTGGCAAAACCAATCCATAGTCAACAACTGATTGTCAGTCAGTCAATCAATCAGAATAGAGCTGGAAGGGACCTTGGAGGTCTTCTAGTCCAACCCTCTGCTCAAGCAAGAGATCCTATATCATTTTAGACAAGTGGCTGCCTAGTGGTCTCTTCTTTAAAACCTCCAGGGATGAAGCACTCCCTGGTGGCAAGGAGTTCCATTAGTTAATTGTTCTCACTTTTAAGTTTCTCCTTAGTTCCAGGTTGCTTCTCTCCTTGGTAAGTTTCCATCTGTTGCTTCTTATCTTGTCCTCTGGTGCTTTGTAAACTAATTTGACCCCCTCCTCTTTGTGGCAGCCCCTCAAATACTGGAAGACTGCTGTCATGTCACCCCTAATTCTTCTTTTCTTTAGAATGGCTCAACCCAAATCCTGCAACTATTCATATGTTTTAGTCTCCAGGCCTTTAATAATCTTGATTGCTCCGCTATGCACTTCTTCCAAAGTCTCAACCTCTTTTTTGTAGTAAATGTGACCAAAATTAATTGCAGTCTTTGGTTTTTCCTGCCCAGGTGTAAAATCATTAAATTCCATATGGTTGGAAAGGGCCCGTTGTTCCATTGTTCTCTTAATGACCACTGTGAAAGAGGTCATAAAATCAAGTCAGTCAGAGGGGTGACTCATTTTACGTCAGCAATGGGCAGGCTCCCTTATCATCGTTAAGTAAAGCATTACCTTGTTCGCACCGAAGAGCCCAGCAGAGCTAGAGACCACATACACAGGGAAATATTTATCTACCTGTTTTTTTTAAATATATATATATTTCATTCCAAAAATTAAAATACAAAATCCAATGGAAAAAAAATTGGACAGAGGCAAAACCAAAGTAGACAAGAGCTTTAAAATACATCAATTAAAAGGGCAAAGAAACCAGAAACACGCACAAAAATCTACCCACGTTTAACATTACCATTTAATTAATTTAGTTCATTCATTTAAATATCAGCGTAAGGATGTTTGATGGCTAGGATGCTATTAGGCTATTTTTTCTCCTTTTCTCCCATTGGTCAGTAACCCCATAAGCCTGGCCTGTGGATTATGGCCTTTGGAGTCCAACACCTCTGGCGGACCAGAGACTGGACCAGGCTGTCAAAATGCCTTAAGATTATTTTTAAAAATTACATTAAAAACCTTCCATTCCTGGCCATTAACTCTTTAGAAAAAGCCAGGGGAGCGGGAGGGGGGGACGGACCAAACAGACTCCTTGTGGAGATGATTTTCCTCTGCTACAATTTTGGGGGAAAGCCAGATGTTTGGTGTTCTTAGAAAAATTGGAAAGAGCCCAGAGAAAACAAAGGAGAATGATCACTGGGTAACAACATCAAGTCTGCTGCCAAAGGTGTATGTCTCTTGAAATAAATACAAACCAACCCCCTCCCAATCAGGGGAAGGCTGCCTGCAAAATCATCACAAACCCTCTTGTGAAACCTGGAAGGTGCTGCCCTGGGAATGAAACAAAGCCAAGTGGAGCCCACTTGGCTTGGTCCCTTTGACTAGGCTTACGTCCCTTTAAAGCAGCTATGTCTTTCATCGGGAATCTAGGGCAGAAAAAGAAGCAGCTGCTTTCAGGAGTTGCAGAACAAGGCTGCCAGACAAAACACCCTCTTGTGTAACTTGGGTGTGTGTGGTTCAAACCAAGCCAACTGGACCCCAGTCTACATCTCTGTAAAGCAGCTATGTCTTTCATCAGGAATCTAGGGCAGAAAAAGATGCAGCTGCTTTCAGGAGTTGCAGAACAAGGCTGCCAGACAAAACAGGGCAGTATTACACCCTCTTGTGTAACTTGAGGGGGGGTGCCCCTTGGATTCATACCAAGCCAACTGGACCCCAGTCTACATCTCTTTAAAGCAGCTATGTCTTTCATCAGGAATCCATGGCAGAAAAAGATGCAACTAGTTTCAGGAGTTGCAGACCAGGGCTGCCAGCCAAACTTTGAAGGCTTGCCTTCAGAAGTTCTGGGTGCTCCATCACTGGAGATTTTTAAGAAGAGACTGGGCAAACATTTGTCTGGAATGTTATAGGGTTTCAAGATTGAGTAGGGGGTTGGACTAAAAGACCACCAAGGTCCCTTCCAACTCTATTATTCTGGTTACTCTGTTAATTAACCAGTGGAACAGCTTGCCTTCAGAACTTGTGAGTGCTCCATCACTGGAGGCTTTTAATAAGAGAGTACACGGTCATTTGTATGAAATGGTCTAGGGTCTCCTGCTTGAGCAGGGGGTTGGACTAGAAGACCTCTAAGGTCCCATCCAACTCTGTGATTCTGTTAACATTTCCTTCGGTCCCTCCCCAAAGATTCTCCCTTTGGGTTGCTTGTAGAAATTTCTCGTCTTCGGCAATATGATCCTGTCTGTCCCAAGTCTACGGTGGCCTTTGTCCTTGCATTAACCACCCCCCAACCATCCCAGAATCCCACCCACCCTCTCACCATCGCTATATCCCTGTTACAATTTTCCCCCCACCCAGATTCCTTCGCCTCCATGCCTCCAACCTTTATCTCCACGCAATCCTTAATCCGTGCTTAATATTTAACACTATTTTATAGACCAGCCTCCTTAATAGGGGCTGATAATGCAACCAATCAGGTCATTAAACCCGAGGGGGGGGAGAGCGCAGGGGGCTCCCTCTGCAAACATTAACTCGGCTTTGGGAAAGAGTTGGGGCAGAGCTGACCTTGGAATTATTTATGGCTCCTTCCCCTCCTCCCTTTGCCAGGAATTGGGGAGGGGGGGTGGGCAGGTAGTATGCAAGCAGATTAAATAGCAGTATTGGAAGGGAGTTTGGAGATCTTCTAGTCCAACCCCCTGCTCAAGCAGGAGACCCTATAACATTCTGAACCAATGGGTGTCCAATCTCTTCTTGAAATCCTCCAGTGATGGAGACCCCACAACCTCTGGAGGGAAGCTGTCCCACTGGTTTGTTAACAGAATAATAGAGTTGGGAGGGACCTTGGAGGTCTTCTAGTCCAACCCCCCTGCTCAAGCAGGAGACCCTAAACCATTTCAGACAAATGGCTGTCCTGGCTTTTCTTAAAACCTTCCATGGATGGAGCTTCCAGAAGTTCTGGAGGCAAGGTGTTCCACAGATTAATTCACAGAGTAACAGAATAACAGAGTTGGGAGGCACCTTGAGGTCTTCTAGTCTAACCCCTACTTGAACAGGAGATCCTACACCATTCCGGACAAACGGTTGTCCAATCCTGTCTTGAAGACCTCCACTGATGGATCTGCCACAACTTCTGGAGGCAAGCCGTTCCACTGATTAATTGTTCTCACCGGTAGGAAATTTCTCCTGGGGGGGGGGGGTGTTTGCAGATGATGTTACCTAGTTGGATCATGAAACATCTGCAAGAAAACAAGCAAGCTCAGAGAGCATCAAGGACCCCAGAATTCTCCTTCTCGTTCTTCTCCTTCTCCTCCTCCTCTCCCTCCTACCACTGATGATGTTCTCTAGTTGGGTCATGAAATGTCTGCAAGAAAACTACCAAGCTCAAAGAGCACTAAGGACCCCACAATTCTCCTCCTCCTCCTCCTCCTCCTCTTCCTCCTCCTCCTCCTCCTCTTCCTCCACCTACTCTCCCTTCTAGCACTAATAACAGTAAGGACCCCACAATTCTCCTTCTTCTCCTCCTCCTCCTCCTCCTCCTTTCCCTTCTAGCACTAATAACGTTCATCATGAAATGAATACAAGAAAACTACCAAACTCAGAGAGCTCCAAGGACCCTATAGTGGTCGTTGTCGTCGTCCTCCTCCTCCTCTTCCCTCCTTCTAGTACTGATGATGTTACCTAGTTGGGTCAGGAAACATCTGCAAGGAAACCACCCAGCTCAGAGAGCACTAAGGACCCCTCATTTCAACCTGAGCTGTAAATATTTCCTTTATTGGTAATTACTTCTTAGTTCTGAGTTGAATCCCTCTTTGATAGGTTTCCACCAGTTGCTTCTTGTCCAGAGTAAATAACAGAATAACAGAGCTGGAAGGAACCTTAAAGGATTCAACCCTCTGCCCAAGCAGGAGGAGCCATTCCGGACAAATGGCTGTCCATTTGTCCATTTGTCCAGGTGGGAAGAAGAAGGGCATGAGAGCAGTCTTCCAGTACTTGAGGGGGCTGCCCCAGAGAAGAAGGGGCCAACCTATTCTCCAAAGCCCCCGAAGTCAGGACAAGAAGCAACGGATGGAAACTGATCAAGGACAGAAGCAACCTGGAACTCAGGAGAATTATTTTGCTATGAAAACTTGTTCCCAGAAGTTGTGGGTGCTTCATCATTGGAAGTTCTCACGCAAAGAACATTTCTTCAAGATTAGTGTAATTCTAGTCCCACAATGAGTTGTCACACGATGAGTTGGCTTCTTGTTGTGTCACCTGCTCCCCTTTTGCGACCGTCGGACAATCCGAAGTCGATGGGGAACCTGGATTCGCTTAACAACCGTGTCACTAACTGAAGAACTGCATCGAGAATAGAAGAACAGAGTTGGAAGGGATCTTGGAGGTCTTCCAGCCCAACCCCCTGCTCTTTCTCTTAGAAGAAAGGTCGTTAAATGGAGCAGAACTCAACTTAACAACTCTCTTGATTAGCAATGCAAATGCTGGGCTTGATTGCGGTCATAAGTTGGAGGACTACTTGTGTTCCAAGCTGCTGAGTTACACCAGGAAAGCCCTTCTCTTGGATCAGACTTCCTTGCCTGCTTTGCGACTCAATGGGGAAGCCAGATTCATTTAACAACCGTGTGGCTAACTTAACAACTGCGTCAAGAAAGGTCGTAAAATAGGACAAAGGCCGCTTAACGACTCTCTTGATTAGCAGCAGAAATGCTGGGCTCCATAAGTCGAGGTGTATTTGGAAAGAGAGCCTGACGAAGAGCAGAAAGAATCTGGGCCCAAATGAGACCCCCAAGTTTGGAATTTGTGCAACATTTGTATTCCTAAAAGGATGTTGGGTGATTCCTATGTTGGCTAATGGCTTACGTATTGTGTTGGATCTTGGGTGAGTGGCTGCTTGTTTTATCACTCCAGTTTTGTTAGCTGCCAAACTCGGCTTGCAAGGAGTTTCTGAAAATCTCCTCTCTTGAATGGATTTCTGCCAGCAGCATTTGCTTTGCTTATGAATGGAGCCATCTAGATTGTTGGCTTCCTCTTTCAATAAGCTCTTTATCTCCTTAAGTGCTGGCATCTGCTGTGGGCTACTAAGAAAGACTGGAGGCTGCTTCCTGCCTCGAAAAAAACATGTTTGTCCATTTCTTTTTTGGGAAAATATAGTATCCTGCCTCCTAATAGTTCCCCAAAATATTTCATTCTTCGGCTTCCCACACAGAACCCGAAAGCAAAGAAAAAACAAAAAGGAAATGGCAAAAATTAAAATAATTTTGTAATTATTAAATTGAATTGTCCTATGGTGAATTACAAAAATAAAAACCTGCACAGGTAGTCCTCGACTTAAGACTGCAATTGAGGCCCAAATTTACATCGCTAAGCGAGACATGTGGTGAAGTGAGTCCTGCCACATTTTATGACCTTTCCTGCCCCAATTGTTAAGTAAATCCCTCCAGTTGATAAGTGAGAAGCTCGGTTGTTAAGTGAATTTGGCTTCCCCATTGACATATTTCTGATTGGAAAAGGACTTCCAGCTTGCTGATTTTAATTTTTAGGAAATAAAACAACTAATTAATAATAATAATAATAATAATAATAATAATAATAATAATAATAATTTTATTTGATTAGCCGCAACCCTCTCCCGAAGGACTCGGGGCGGCGTACAATCAAAGCAAATAAAATACAGATAAAGACAAACATACATACATAAGAAACAAAGACATATACATGTGCATGGAGGAGGTAGACTAATAAGTGAAAACAATTAAAAACACAATTTAAAATCCCATTGAATAAAATTACCGAATTAAAAAATCCGTCAGGAGCGTTATGAAGTTATGGTTGAGCCAGGCCAGCTATTTGGAATAGGTGGGTCTTGAGCTTTACACGGAAGGAGCGGAGGTCAGTGGTGGTCCTAATATCTGGGGGGAGGTCATTCCACAGGGCTGGGCCCGCCACAGAGAAGGCTCTGCTCCTAGGCGCCGCCCCACGGCACTGTCTGGTGGACGGCACCTGGAGAAGTCCCTCTCTGTGCGAGCGGATGGGTCGTAGGGATGTATGGGGCAGAATACGATCCCGCAGGTAACTAGGTTCTGAGCCATGGAGCGCTTTAAAGATCGTAATCAAAACCTTGAAACGCACCCGATAGACCACAGGAAGCCAGTGCAGCTCGCGCAGGAGAGGTGTCACATGGGAGTACTTGGTACTCCCCATAATCACCCGCGCTGCCGCATTCTGGACCAACTGCAGTCTCCGAGTGCATTTCAAGGGAAGCCCCATGTAGAGAGCGTTACAGTAGTCCAGGCGAGACGTCACCAGCGCATGGGTGACTGTGCGTAGGGCGTCCCGGTCCAATAGGGGGCGCAATTGGCGCACCAGGCGAACCTGGTGGAACGCCCCCCTGGCCACGGCTGTCACATGGTCATCCATGGACAGCCTGGCATCCAGGAGGACGCCCAAATTGTGCGCCCGCTCCACGGGGGCGAGTTGAATGCCCCCAATGGCCAGTGATGAAATTGGTTGAACCGGGGGGCCGGAACCCACAGCCACTCCGTCTTGGAAGGGTTGAGCTTGAGTCGGTTGTCATCCATCCAGACCCGTATGGCTTCCACACACCGGGACATCACTTCGACGGCCTCGTTGGGGTGGTTCGGGGTGGAAATGTACAATTAAATCAAACAACTAATTCCCACAACACTGTCAAACCATTTACTAAGATTGTATTAATATTATTCTTCTCCTCTTTTCTATTGCCTATCTCCTTTTCTATTTATGACTCTAACTTTGTTGCGTGTAACTTTGCGATTTATATCGATTGCTTCTTTAGTATCCTATGACTACCACTAAGTGTTGCATCTTATGATTTATGATGAATGTATTTTTACAATGGCTATGATCGTGATTTATCACTTATTGCTTTTATGTACACAGAGAGCTTATGCCCCAGAGACAAATTCCTTGTGTGTCCAATCACACAGAGGGACACAATCAAGATCAAGAGAGGTACTACTACCACTCTATAAAGCCTTAGTAAGACCACACCTGGAGTACTCCATCCAGTTTTAGTCACCACACTATAAAAAAAGATGTTGAGACTCTAGAAAGAGTGCAGAGAAAAGCAACTAGGATGATTACGGGACTGGAGGCTAAAAGATACCATGGACGGTTGCAGGAATTGGGCATGGCTGGTCTAGGGAAGAGAAGGACCAGGGGAGTTGTGATAGCATCTTCCAATATTTGAGGGGCTGCCCCAGAAAGGAGGAGGGTCAAGCTATTCTCCAAAGCCCCTGAAGGCCAGAGAAGGAATAATGGATGGCAACTGACCAAAGAGAGAGAGATTCAACCTAGAAATAAGGAGGGATCTTTCTGACAGGGAGAACCATCAACCCATGGAACATAGGTTGCCTTCGGAAGTTATGGGGGCTTCATCCCTGGAGGCTTTCAAGAAGAGACCGGACTCTGAAGGACCACTCAGATGAGAAGTACAAGCTGGACTGGAGAAAATGGATTGACTATATTCAAAACAAATACCGGACTAAAAAAAATTTCAGTTAGCTTATGAATGAAGGGATAAAGAATGTTACAATTTATTCAAAGTTAGTTTATTAAGGGGGAGTTAAAGCACAAGAATAGTAACATGTTAAAATTAGTTAGCTTATGTTAGCGTATGGTTGTTAAATGTTTATACCCTGTATTTTGCTCTGGGAGGTCGGGGGGGGGGAGGGAGGGTGGGGAGAGGGAAGGGTAAGGGGGGGTGATAATTGTAAAATTTATTAAAACTTTTTAAGAAAAAAATAAAAAAGAAGAGACTGGACTGCCCTCTGTCACAATTGGTGGAGGGTCTCCTGCTTGGGTGGGGGGTTGGACTAGATGACCTCCAGGGTCCCTTCCAACTCTGTTAATCCATAATCTGCAAACCCTTGGCCAATAAAGAATTCTAATAAAGAGTTGTTGTTGTTGTTATTGTGATAAGATGGGCAGCCAACAATTTTAGAAATAAAGGAATTGATAAAGTATAATTATGTCATTTTAGCCGGTCCCTGGCAGCTTAGACATGGTATTCTCTTTGCAGGCGACTGTTTTGAAAAATTGTTTAAAAATTAAATAAAAACCTCACTGTTCCCCCACCCCACCCCCATATCGGAGGGACATTTAACCTGGTTAAGAAAACGCAGAAGACAGACCGGATTTGACCAAGAGCCTTGGGGGTATTTGCTCTTGGGAGACTGCAAGCGAGGGGCCCCTTGAGGACAGAACGGCGGCGCTGCATGGGACACCCACCCACCCACCCCACACACACACACACACACCACCCGCCTATTTGCTCTGTAAACACTCTTCCTCCCCATTCAGCCAGCAGGCGAAGTTAACCCCTTGCAGGAACTGGGAATGCTTAGCTTAAGAGAAAGAAGGACTAAGGGAGACATGATAACAGTCTTCCAGTATCTCAGGGGTTGCCACAAAGAAGAGGGGGTCAAACTATTCTCCAAGGCACCTGAGGGTAGGACAAGAAGCAATGGGTGGAAACTAATCAAGGAGAGAAGCAACTTAGAACTGAGGAGAAATTTCCTGACAGTGAGAACAATTAATGAATGGAACAGAAGTTGCCTCCAGAAGTTGTGAATGCCCCAACACTGGAAGTCTTTAAGAAGATGTTGGATAGCCATTTGTCTGAAACGGTATAAGGTTTCCTGCCTCGGCAGGGGGTTGGACTAGAAGACCTCCAAGGTCCCTTCCAACTCTGCTATTCTGTTCTATTCCTTCATGGCTGAAAGGAGGCACCCCTGCGGAGCACTTGAAGATCAGCCTTCGAGAATTGCAAGCAACACCTGACCTCTGGCAACACCGTCGTCACTCGGGCTCCGTCACCAAAGGCTGCATCAAGAGAGGGAGAGAATCAAGAGGCCGTGAAGAGTTACTACCGCTTTGTAAGGCCTTGGGAAGGCCACCCTTGGGATCCTGCACCCAGTTTTGGCCACCAGGATGGGAAAAAAAGGTGTTGAGACTCTGGAAAGAGGGCAGAGCACAGCCCCACACCTGAGCCCCCCCCCCAATTTCCACCACTAAGCAAGACAGTTGTGAAGTGGGTTTTGCCCCTTTTTTTTCTTCAATCAAATTTTATTTTTTTTATATTCTTTATGCATATCAGTGCGTTAATGGTGTGGTAACTAGGTAACATACATTTCAGTATACATATGTAGGAAGAAATGTCCTTCTGGGTTTGGCTCCAAGTGGGGAAAAAGACACTGGAGACATGGAGGCTGCTTGGAAAGATGGTTTAATGGTGGACAGGACCACATGGCTTGAGCCCTGAACAGAAAAGGTGATCACATGCTTCAATGTTGGTGGAGAAGAGAAGAGAAGGGAAGAGAAGGGGTGAAGAAAGGCTTGCAGGGATTTTTATAATCTGTTCGGCCCCACCTATCTGTTTCCTGTTCCTGTGTAAGAAATGTATTCTGATTGGTTGCCAGACTCCCATGGGCCCGTGCAAGGGCAACCCTCTAGGCTGTTTTGAATTCAGGTTTGATTGAGTTCAGATGCCATGTGGTCAGTTGAGTAAAGGCTTATTATCCTGCCTTAATCCCATCACAGCTGAAGAGGAGAACTCTTTATTATGTAAAGTGGACTAGCTTGGCCTTCTTAATGGCCCATTGACAAAGTGGGGATGGGCAGGAAGCTGCAGGAATTTAGTGTTTAAAATGTGTTTCTCCCTTTTTCACATCCAGGAAAATATAATATTCTGCCTTATCAATATTTCCTAGGATATTTCATTTTTCTGGGAGAGGGCTAGGTGATAACTTCCTACGCATAAAAATAGTCTTATTATTCCTAAATATTACATTTCATTTCCATTGTCTTTCATTTCCATTTTATTATCACCCTTCCTTTCTGAACTATCTTTCTGTCCTTTTGTATGTCTTAACATATTAATCAATAATTATATATATATAATAAAGCTGATAATAGGAGGAGAGCCTGTGGTGTAGTGGCTAACAGATCTGCCTAATATGTAACACATCCCAGGTTCAAATCCCAGTAAGAGTATGGCTAGCTGATGAGAGCTAAATAGCTTGAAATGGATCCATACTAGTCTCCCTTTATTTATTTATCAGTACAAATAGTTGAGATTGTCTTTGCAACGTTTCAGCAGGATCTCACCTGCCATCTTCAAGCGTGGATTAACTAGATCCAAGCTTCAATTAACTAGATATATATATATATAATTAAAGGGTGGTTTTGCCCCATTTTTATAACTTTTCTTGCCACCGTTGTTAAGTGAAACACAAGTGAGTAACACAGTTGTTAAGCAAATCTGGCTTCCTCTTTGACTTGGCTTGTTGGAAGGTCACATGACCCCCCAGGACACTGCAACCGTCATAAGTACGAGTCAACTGCCAAGTGTCTGAATATTGATCACGTAACCACGGGGATGCTGCAATGGTCGTAAGTGTGAAAAATGGCCATATGCTCCTGGAAGCTTTCAAGAAGAAACTGGACAGCCGTCAGTCAGAAAGGGAATATGGGGTCTCCTGCTTGAGCAGGGGGTTGGACTAGATGACCTACGGAGGTCCCTTCCAACTCTGTTATTCTGCAACCTTTTTCAGAGCTGTGGTAAGTTTGAACAGTCAGTAAGTGAGTGGTCGCAAGCCAGGGACTGCAAGCATGTTGTACGAATGGCTCTTTCAAGTCTTTATCTGACCTACACAAGCCGTATCTGTCAACTCAGCCGATTCCATTACTCAATATAACCAACAAATCGATAAAAAGACTTTTCGCTCTTTATTTCGGGGACATTTGAAGGGCAGCTGGAGCCCCATTCAAGGGGCAAAGCTACGGAGCCCCCCAGAGCCTCATAAAAGGGACCTCAAAGCAACAGGGCTGCAATTCACGTTTCCTGCACGGCGAATGCAGCTGCTTTCCATCCCATCCCTCCTGAAAGCTTGCATTACGATAATAATAATAATAATGAAATAATAATTTTAACTAGTAAAAGCAACTTGGATATAAATTATAAATTGAGACCTGGAAAGCTTGCACTGAGAGAGAGAGAGGAAGTGGTTCAAAGCATCGCCCCTCCCCCCCAAACGGGATCTTCCATGCCCAGGGGTGGGGGTAGAAGCTGCGGGAGATGGGGGGACTTTCCTATTCTGGCACCTCTTTTCTGCTGGATTTAAACCCAACTGTTCTGAACTGGGCTCCCTGATACAGTAAAACACACATGATTAAGTCCAAAAACCCTCTTTTTATTTCAGAGGCTGTGAATTATATTCATTCACAGCCCATAATGAGTCCCAAATAGTAGTAAAGAGTCCTACAGTAGTCTGCCAAAGTCATTCGGGATAAGGCTGATAAGCACCCACCTTTATCTCCCTTGGAACGCCGCCAGAGACTTCATTGGCAATTAGCTTGGCAAGGCCACACGGAGCAAAGAGCCCAAACGGAGCTTCAGAAGGTAAACTGACCAGCATGAACCAAGTTGCTCCTCCTTTATGTCCTATGGGAGGGGCCAATCACCTCCAAGCCTTCCTCCTGAGTCGTCACTTTTGTCTTAACTGTTCTTGCCCTCTGGCAGCTCTGTACATGCGCAAACTGGGAACAGGCTCCCCCTGTTCCTTTGCCTCACTGATGTCAGACTCTGGAGGTTCTGGAGGCAGCACATAATTCCCAGATGGCCCTGGCCCCCTCTCTGCCTCCGACGCAGAGCCCTCGTCCGAGCCTTCCCCAGACTCCAGGACTGGCCCATGTTCCTCCCCAACCTTCTCACTATCAGACTCTGCTGCCAGCTTTGCAGGCCACTGGTGTGCCACAACACCAGGACGCTGCTGTTTTCAAGGCAAGTATGAAAACCTCTGTGCTATGACCTAACATCAAAAACGTCATCACAAAAGCACAACAAAGAATGTTCTTTCTGCGCCAACTCAGGAAACTCCAACTGCCCAAGGAGCTGCCGATTCTGTTCTACAGAGGAAGGATTGAGTCTGTCATCTGCACCTCCAGAACTGTCTGGTTTGGCTCTGCAACCCAACAAGACAGACAGAGACTTCAACGGAGAATTAAAATTGCAGAAAAAACAATTGCTACCAACCTGCCTTCCACTGAGGACCTGCACACTGCACGAGTAAAAAAGAGGGCCGTGAAAATACCTTCAGACTCCTCGCATCCTGGACGTAAATTGTTTCAATTCCTACCCTCAAAACAACATTATAGATAGAGAATGCACACCAGAACAACAAGACACAAGGACAGCTTTTTCCCCAAATGCCATAATTCTTACTAAACAACTGATTTCCGTAACACTGTCAAATTACAGCCTTCTCTGAGCAGTTTACAGAGTCAGCTTCCTGCCCCCAACCATCTGGGTCCTCATTTTAATGACCTCAGAAGGACAGAAGGCTGAGTCAACCTTGAGCCTGGTAAGATTTGAACTGCCAAATTGCAGGCAGCTGGCAGTCGGCAGAAGTAGTCTGCAGTCCTGCACTGCAATCACTGCACCACCATGGCTCAAGGAAGGAAGGAAGGAAGGAAGGGGAAAAGGAAGAGGGCTAACAATAGCAGTAGCCCTTAGACTTATATACCGCTTCACAGTGCTTTCCAGCCATCTCTAAGCGGTTTACAGAGTCGGTCTGCCTCTTGCCCCCAATCATCTGGGTCCTCATTCTCCTGACCTCAGAAGGCTGAGTCCACCTGAATCAATGGAGGGATAGAATCAAGATGAAGGTGAAGTGCTGATACCACTGTCCAGTTTGAAGCGTGCTTACACAATACAATAACAGAGTTGGAAGGGACCTTGGAGGTCTTCTAGTCCAACCTCCTGCCTAGGCTTATGTTGTTGCAACCATTCCTGCTACTCAGCTTGCCAACAAATCAGCGGGGAAGGGAGGGAACTGGAATGCAGGCTCTAGGCATCACCCAAGACAGTCCGTGGGAACCAAGGACACTTCTACAGGTGTTTGCCTAACCCCAAAGAGATTTTCCCATAGCAATATACTGACACTCAATTGGACAATGTGACATGCTATTCTTTAACTATATGAGTTTGCGTGGGAATTAACCAGAGTTGGTTTTGTTTTCATCTGTGTCGAAATGATGCATCAATAAAGTTTTGCGTTAAGAGATTGGAGCGTCTCGATGATGCTTGATTGGGTTTGCCAATTGGAACCTTGACAACCACTTTATGATGCCTTGGTAAGCCCCCACTTGGAATCCTGCATTCAGTTTTGCTCACCACGATGTAGAAAAGATGTGGAGACTCTAGAAAGAGTGTAGAGAAGAGCAAGAAAGAGGATTAGGGGACTGAAGACTAAAACATAGGAAGAACAATTGCAGGAACTGGATATGTCTAGTTTAATGAAAAGAAGGACTAGGGGAGACATGATAGCAGTCTTCCAATATCTCAGGGGTTGCCCCAAAGAAGAGGGAATCAAACTATTCTCCAAGGCACCTGATGGCAGGACAAGAAGCAATGGGTGGAAACTAATCCAGCAGAGAAGCAACTTAGAACTGAGGAGAAATTTCCTGAAAGTGAGAACAATGAATCAGTGGAACAACTTGTCTTCAGAAGTCATGGGTGCTCCAACATTGGAAGATTCTAAGAGAAGACTGGACAATCACCTGTCTGAAATGGTATAGGATCTCCTGCTTGAGCAGGGGGTTGGACTAGAAGACCTCCAAGGTCCCTCCCAACTCCATTATTCTGAATGCACAGAATTTTCGCTGCTCCTGAATCTGTCCCGTCTGCTATCAAAGGCACCTCAGAAGTCTGTGAATGATGGAAGACCATCCATCCATCCCCCATAAAGTTGCTCAGTTGCATCTGTTTCATTTCAGCCGCACTGAAATGCCCCCATCCAGGGGTGAAATTTAGCAGACTCTGGAGAACCGGTAGTGGAAATTTTGAGCAATTCGGAGAACCAGCAAATGCCACCTCTAGCTTCCCCTGGAGTGGAGAGGGAATGGGGATTTTGCAGCATCCTTCCCCTGCCACACCCACCAAGCCTTGGCCACAGAACTGGTAGTAAAAAAAATGTGAATGTCACCACTGCCCCCATCCCACCTTTTCATCACTCCCCTCCCAATCCAGCCGAACCAGACTCCAGTCAAAAGCCACCTCCACCTAGGAGGGAGACCCTTCCTCCTCCCCCTCTCCAGAAATCAAAACTCTTGATGTCCTTCAGACGAGAGAGAGTTAAACTGAGTTGGCCAAAGGAAGGCCAACCTTGCAGGTTTTGTATTTCTTAAGTACATGCAAGGCGGAAGAAGGCGGGTTCCCGATTCTCGTTTGGCTGGTTATCCGCCTTGAATCTCTGCTCGCCAGCGATGCTCCCTTGCATCAGGAAGGAGCCACAGCTTGGTGACTCACCGTTGAAGCACGTCCTGCAACTCAGGCCACCAAGGAAAGAGCAGGATGGAAACACACTCAAGCCGGACGATGTGCAGCTTTCTCTTATTTCATTTCTTCCTTTGGGGCTTCACGGAAAAAGGGGGTGGGGAATTGGGACTTTGATGCTATACATGTTGACCCCAGAAAGATTACCTTCGGCTTGTGATGGCAAACCTATGGCACATGTGGCACGCGGGAGCCCTCCCTGTGGGTATGCGAGCCGTCAGCCAGCTCGGCTCTACCGTTAGGCCCAAAACAGGCCACAAAGGGGGGGAGGGTGTCATGTGCACATGCGTGAAGGGGGCAGAGGGGAGCGTGGAGGTCACGTGTGCATGCGTAGGGGGTGGGGATGATGGGGGGGGTGTCCTGCGTGCATTGCACTATGGGTGTGGGTATTCGTGCGTGTGCTTTCAGAGAAGAGGAGAAGAAGATTATCCATCACTGCCTTAGGCACAACAATGGAAGGACACTTCAATGTCCACCATGGATGAAGGCCTGCAAAAGCTGATGGAGTATGCGGAGAAGGCTAAATTGAGGGCTTGGGTTTAAAAAATGTGCATACTGTTACTTAATAGGAAATGGATGCAAAACAATTCAAATGTAAAAAGGGTTGTTATACATAGAATACAGGTGAAACTCGAAAAATTAGAATATCGTGCAAAAGTTCATTTCTTCCAGTAATGCAACTTAAAAGGTGAAACTAATATATGAGATAGACTCATTACATGCAAAGCAAGATAGTTCAAGCCGTGATTTGTCATCATTGTGATGATTATGGCTTACAGCTCATGAAAACCCCTAATCCACCATCTCAGAAAATTAGAATATTGTGAAAAGGTGCAGTATTCTAGGCTCAAAGTGTCCCACTCTAATCAGCTAATTAAGCCATAACACTTGCAAAGGGTTCCTGAGCCTTTAAATGGTATCTCAGTCTGGTTCAGTAGGAATCACAATCCTGGGAAAGACTGCTGACCTGACAGTTGTGCAGAAAACCATCCTTGATGCCCTCCATAAGGAGGGAAAGCCTCCAAAGGTCATTGCAAAAGAAGTTGGATGTTCCCAAAGTGCTGCATCAAAGCACATTCATAGAAAGTTATGTGGAAGGGAAAAGTGTGGAAGAAAAAGGTGCACAAGCAGCAGGGATGACCGCAGCCTGGAGAGGATTGTCAGGAAAAGGCCATTCAAAAGTCTTGGGGACTTTCACAAGGAGTGGACTGAGGCTGGAGTCAGTGCATCAAGAGCCACCACACACAGACGGATCCTGGACATGGACTTCAAATGTCGTATTCCTCTTGTCAAGCCACTCCTGAACAACAAACAACATCAGAATCATCTTACCTGGACTAAAGAAAAACAGACCTGATCTGTTGCTCAGTGGTCCAAAGTCCTCTTTTCTGATGAGAGCAACTTTTGCATCTCATTTGGAAACCAAGGACCCAGAGTATGGAGGAAGAATGGAGAGGCACACACTGCGAGATGCTTGAAGTCCAGTGTGAAGTTTCCACAGTCTGTGTTGATTTGGGGAGCCATGTCATCTGCTGGTGTTGGTCCACTGTGCTTCATTAAGTCCAGGGTCAACGCAGCCATCTACCAGGAGATTTTGGAGCACTTCATGCTTCCTTCCGCAGGCGAGCTTTATGGGGATGCTGACTTCATTTTCCAGCAGGACCTGGCACCTGCCCACACTGCCAAAAGCACCAAAACCTGGTTCAATGACCGTGGATTACTGTGCTTGATTGGCCAGCAAACTTGCCTGACCTGAGCCCCATAGAGAATCTATGGGGCATTGCCAAGAGAAAGATGAGACACATGAGAGCGAACAATGCAGAAGAGCTGAAGGCTGCTATTGAAGCATCCTGGTCTTCCATAACACCTCAGCAGTGCCACAGGCTGATAGCTTCCATGCCATGTTGCATTGAGGCAGCAATTGCTGCAAAAGGGGCCCAAACCAAGTACTGAGTACATATGCATGCTTATACTTTTCAGAGGTCCGATATTGTTCTATGTACAATCCTTGTTTTATTGATTGCATGTAATATTCTAATTTTCTGAGATTGTGGATTTGGGGTTTTCATGAGCTGTAAGCCATAATCATCCCAATTATGACAAATCACGCCTTGAACTATCTTGCTTTGCATATACTGAGTCTATCTCATATATTAGTTTCACCTTTTAAGTTGCATTACTGGAAGAAATGAACTTTTACACAATATTCTAATTTTTCGAGTTTCACCTGTATATAGAATGTTATACATAGAATGAAGAAAAAAGATGTATGAAATAATATATAAAGTTATAGCTATACAAGACTTATATGTACAGATTAAAGAATCACAACAGATATGTAAAAGAAGTGCATCCTTTGAGAGGGTCCTTGAGGCCAGTTGGAGGTTTTCCTGTGTCCTCAGGGTCACCTGAGTGGTGCAAATGTTCCTGTAGTTTAGCAATTTTTTTCTCCGGAAGCCCATCCCTTCTCCCCCACCATTCCAAGGATGTTCATCGCAAAATTGTGTAGCTAAAAGTCTGTAGAGATTCTCAGTCCTCCAGGTCCTGGTTGTCCCAAAGGTGCTTTTCTTCAAGAGGCAACTGGATTTTCTTGGTTTTTCTTTGAAGACGTTTCGCTTCCAAGCTTCCAACAAACTTCTCGGATGAGAAGCGAAACGTCTTCCAAGAAAAAACTAGAAAGTTCAGTTGCCTCTCGAAAAAAGCACCTTTGGGACTAAAGGTGCTTTGGAAATTTACAATCCAAGGAAACATGCATAGCAGAGCCAATTTGTGCTAATGGTAAGGCACCATGCTAAAAACCGGAAGGCCGTGAGTTCTAGTCCTACCGATAGCGTGAAGGTTGGCTGGGTGACTTTGGGCCAAGCACCAGGATACTGTGAATTCTAGTCCTGCCTTAATCTTGAAATCTGACTGGATGACTTTGGGCCAATCACCCGGTGAGGGTGAGTTCTAGTAACACCTTAGCAATGAAAGCCTGCTGGATGACTTTGGGCCAATCACCAGCAGACCGTGAGTTCAAGTCCCACTTTAGGCATAAAAGCCAACGGGGGCACTTTGGGCCAGTCCTCTCCTTCAGTCCAACCCACCTCACAGGGCTGTTGTTGTGGTGAATTAGGAGGAGGAAGAACTATTAGCTGTGCTCATTTCCTTGAGTTATTTGTAAAAATAATAAAGGCAGGATATAAAATAAATACGTGTGAAAACAGAGCAAGAATGGAGAGTGGCTAGATAGGTTTTAAGGGATAGGAAGATGGAACTGAAGATGAAGGGTTGCAATTTTTCCCCCCTATGATTTTGGAAATGTAGGACAGATGTCATCAAATCATCAAAATTCAGACCACGTCCTTCATCTGCATGATGCAAACAAGTCACACCAATTAGAATGGGAATGTTGCAATGCATTAAACATCTGGGAGATGCAAATTGGAGATAACCATCTTAGGTCCCAGATGCTGGTCGTCAGAAAAGTGTAGAGATTAATTAGCTGGTTTGCACTTTGTCTCCAGCAACGGAGAAACAAGGAAGGACTTCAGAATACCAGAGTTGGAAGGACTGTGGAGATAGAATAATAGAGCTGGAAAGGGCCTTGGAGGTCTTCTAGTCCAAACCAGCAGGAGAAACTATACTATTCTAGACAAATGGTTGTCCAGTCTCGTTTTGAATGCCTCCAATGTTGGAGTACCTACAACTTCTGGTGGCAAGCCGTTCCACTGGTTGACTGTCCTCACTATTAGGAAGTTTCTCCTTAGTTCCAGTTGCTCCTGTCCTTGATGAGTTTCCATCAGTTGCTTCTTGTCCTGGCTTCTGGTGCTTTGGAGAATAGCTTGCTTCTAGGTTGCTTCTCTCCTTGGTTAATTCCCATCCATTGTTTCTTAGTCTTGCCTTCAGGTGCTTTGGAGAATAATTTGACACACACACACCCTCTTCTTTGTGGCAGCCCCTCAAATATTGGAAGACTTCTATCTTGTCACCCTTAGTCCATCTACATCTTCTACTCCAAGACTAGACTAGAAGACAAGACAAGATTAGAAGACTTAGAGGACCTTCCAAGCAGGAGACCCTCTACCATTTCAGACAAGTGGCTGTCCAGTCCCTTCTTGAAAACCTCCAGGGATGGAGCACCCACAACTTCTAGTGGCAATCTGTTCCACTGGTTAATTGTCCTCACTGTTAGGAAATTCCTCCTTAGTTCCAGGTTGCTTCTCTCCTTGGTTGGTTTCCATCTGTTGCTTCTTGTCTTGAGTTCTGGTGCTTTGGAGGATGGGCTGACCCCCTCTTCTTTGTGACAGCCCCTTCCTGATGCACCAAGATAGCCCCATCGGGTTTTGCGTGTCACATCTGCTCGTTTGGAGAAACATCTGGAAGCCATTTGCCGTGCAGCCCCCAGGCACCACATCTCCTCGCAAGTGAATGCCCAGAGAAGCTGGAAAAATACACAGGGAGCAAAACCTCTGAGGAACTCCCTTTCTCTTCTTGCGGGAAAAGGTAAAGAAAACTTAAGGCCTGTTGCAGATGCTGGACACAATTCTACACCCCGGGTCCTGCCCAGCCCCAACCCACATTCCAGCTGCCCGTCTGCGTGGCCTAAGGCAGCTGGACTGGACATGTGGAGGCTTTGCAACAGGCCAGAGGGAGGGAGAGGGGAGGGGTGAGC
The DNA here is from genome assembly GCF_964273705.1 of Natrix helvetica. Classification (NCBI taxonomy): domain Eukaryota; kingdom Metazoa; phylum Chordata; class Lepidosauria; order Squamata; family Natricidae; genus Natrix; species Natrix helvetica. The sequence continues at coordinate 2,062,873 of NC_138552.1, forward strand.
TGATTGATGGGCAGAGGTCATCGGGTTAAAGGGGTGGGGGAGAGGGGGCCACTTCCCTCTTTGTCAAACATTTACCAAGGGAGGGAAAGGCTGGAGGTGGGCAGCCTGTATCTGGGAGGGCAGGGGAGGAAAAAACCCCAGGGGGTTCGTGCATTGACATCACCGGAGAAAAATCACCAATTTCGCTAGCCCAGAGCAATGCCCAGGCGTGCCAGCGATGGCACAACTTGCCATATTCAACTTTTGCAGCCAACTCACGATGACCAACTCACCACGGGATCACTGAGCAGTTGTATTTCATTATTTAAAATAAATAAAAATCATTTTAATGTTTGGCCATTCACTTTTCGCTCTGTCCCCCTTTTCGCATCCTTTCTTTAATGATTCTATTCAACCGTTTCTTTGATATTTCGTGTAACTCCTCCCCCTCAGGGAGTGGTCCTAAGGCAAGTTGGCCAGGGGTAGTTGTCAGAGACCCACCCCAGCTGGGTTGCCAGAACAAGGAGAAGAAAATGGTTGGTCATCAGGATCTTTTCTTAAGTTAGAACAACGAATCCGTGGAACAGCTTGCCACCAGAAGTTGTGGGTGCTCCATCACTAGAGGATTTTAAGCAGAGACTGCACAGCCACTTGTCTGAAATGGTGTAGGGCAGGGGTGTCCAAACTTGGCAACTTTAAGACTTGTGGACATCAACTCCCAGAATTCCCCAGCCAGCTCTGCTGAATTCTGGGATTTGAAGTCCACAAGTCTTAAAGTTGCCAAGTTTGAAGACCTCTGATCTAAGTGGAGAGATTGCAGAGGAAGGGATTACAAGAGAGTAAATTATGCTGTCTGGGGAATTCTGGGAGTTGAAGTCCACAAGTCTTAAAGTTGCCAAGTTTGAAGACCTCTGATCTAAGTGGAGAGATTGCAGAGGAAGGGATTACAAGAGAGTAAATTATGCTGTCTGGGGAATTCTGGGAGTTGAAGTCCACAAGTCTTAAAGTTGCCAAGTTTGAAGACCTCTGATCTAAGTGGAGAGATTGCAGAGGAAGGGATTACAAGAGAGTAAATTATGCTGTCTGGGGAATTCTGGGAGTTGAAGTCCACAAGTCTTAAAGTTGCCAAGTTTGAAGACCTCTGATCTAAGTGGAGAGATTGCAGAGGAAGGGATTACAAGAGAGTAAATTATGCTGTCTGGGGAATTCTGGGAGTTGAAGTCCACAAGTCTTAAAGTTGCCAAGTTTGAAGACCTCTGATCTAAGTGGAGAGATTGCAGAGGAAGGGATTACAAGAGAGTAAATTATGCTGTCTGGGGAATTCTGGGAGTTGAAGTCCACAAGTCTTAAAGTTGCCAAGTTTGAAGACCTCTGATCTAAGTGGAGAGATTGCAGAGGAAGGGATTACAAGAGAGTAAATTATGCTGTCTGGGGAATTCTGGGAGTTGAAGTCCACAAGTCTTAAAGTTGCCAAGTTTGAAGACCTCTGATCTAAGTGGAGAGATTGCAGAGGAAGGGATTACAAGAGAGTAAATTATGCTGTCTGGGGAATTCTGGGAGTTGAAGTCCACAAGTCTTAAAGTTGCCAAGTTTGAAGACCTCTGATCTAAGTGGAGAGATTGCAGAGGAAGGGATTACAAGAGAGTAAATTATGCTGTCTGGGGAATTCTGGGAGTTGAAGTCCACAAGTCTTAAAGTTGCCAAGTTTGAAGACCTCTGATCTAAGTGGAGAGATTGCAGAGGAAGGGATTACAAGAGAGTAAATTATGCTGTCTGGGGAATTCTGGGAGTTGAAGTCCACAAGTCTTAAAGTTGCCAAGTTTGAAGACCTCTGATCTAAGTGGAGAGATTGCAGAGGAAGGGATTACAAGAGAGTAAATTATGCTGGCTGGGGAATTCTGGGAGTTGAAGTCCACAAGTCTTAAAGTTGCCAAGTTTGGACACCCCTGGTGTAGGGTCTCCTGCTTGAGCAGGGGGTTGGACTAGAAGACCTCAGAGGTCCCTTCCAACTCTGTTATTCTGTTATTGTTCTGATCTCTTAGTTGTTCTTTGAACCAACACACACACACACACACACACACACACACCCAGAGGAGGAGGAAGAGGCTTGGGGCTGTCTGAGCTCAGTTGTTTACTTGTAGACATTGCATAATCGAACTAGGCAACATCATCAATGCTAGAAAGGAGGGGGGTTTGCAGAGAGGAGGGGGAGGGGAGGGGAAAGAGTAGAGAGATTGGGGGGGTCCTTGGTGCTCTCTGATCTTGGTAATTTTCTTGCAGACGTTTCATGACCCAAGTAAGTAACATCATCAATGCTAGAAAGGAGTGAGGTTTCCTAGGAGGTGGAGAACTGTGGTCTCTCCCCCCCTCTTCCTCTCTCCCTCCCCCCCGTCATGTTATGGGATGGGAGCAGTGGAGAAATCTAAAAAAAAATTACTACCGGTTCTGTGGGCGTGGCTTGGTGGGGTCATGTGACTGGGTGGGCGTGGCTATGTAGTCCTGTAACTGGAGGATCAAAAGACAGAAACTCACTTTAACAAATGTCCTGCTGGAGCAGGGTTGGACTAGATGACCTCCAGGTCCCTTCCAGCCCTGGATTATCCTCTGAAGCTACATCTAGTGCCAAATTTATAGTCCTTCCTTCCTCTTCTTTTTCCCTCCCTCCCTCCCTTTCTTTCTTTTTCTTTCTTTCTTTCTTTCATTTTCTTTCATCTTTCTTTCATTTTCTTTCTTTCTTTCTCAGCACCCACCCCCACCCAACCCGTTTTTGGCCTAGCATCCCTCAGGGAACGCCCAACCCTCCCATTTCCGGAGAACCTGTAGTAAAAAAAAAAAATGCTTAAAAGTTTTTTTTTTAAAGTTCCGAAGCTTGTTTTATTCTTTTTTAGTATAGTTTACTACCGGTTTGGGCGAACTGGGCCGAACCGGTACCATTTCACCCCCGGATGGGAGTTCCCCATCACTTGAGCCCAAAGCTCGATCTAAACACGGGGGAAGGTGGCATTGCAGGGGTCTCTTGTGGGTTGCTCCCATTGTCCCACGGAGGCACCCAGAAAACAAAGCCACCCAAATTTGCAAATCGCAGTATCCTGCAACTACTATAGATTAGCAGATTAGCCAAACAGACCGGCAACCTGCCACACACACACACCAACACACAACGGGACAAAAGACTTACGCAGGTCACTACAGTCGGGGGAAAGTTGGGGGAGGGACCTTAGCCTGTCCCACTGGCCCCCTCCCTCCCTTGGCTGCCCTTTCCACCTCCTTATCTCCCCCAAACAGGTCAAACACACAGCATTCCCCTTTAAATAAAAAACCCCCTGAGCCCCACAGCTCCATTTCCTAATTCCCAAGGACACGTGTCCCGCCAGGAGTTTTGATGGGAAGCTGTGACATCCCCTTCCCCCGCAGAGCTCCGGAAGTCCTTTCGGAGGGACGCCTGAAGTGGGTGGGCTGGGCTCCCATCACAAGGGGCTTCTCTCTGCCTTCCCCAACTGGTGCCCTCCAGTTCTGCAGAGACGACCCCTATCAACCCGAGCTCCTTCCCCAAGCGGCTCCCTCCTGTAAGCGGTTGCAAAGAGCTGCCCTGGGAAACCTTCTCAGGTGCCCAGCCAGGATGGATGGGCACCAGGGGTGACATGATAGCTGTCTTCCAATATTTGAGGGGAAATCACAGAGAGGAGGAGGAGGTCAACATATTTTCCAAAGCCCCTGAGGGCAGGACAACGGATGGAAACTAATCAAGGAAAGAAGCAACTCGGAACTAAGGAGGAATTTCCTGACAGTGAGAACAATTGATCTGTGGAATGGCTTCCTTCCAGAGGTTGTGGGTGCTTCATCACTAGAGGTTTCCAAGAAGAGATTGGCCAACCATTTGTCTGGAATGGTCTAGGACCTCCTGCTCGAACAGGGGGTTGGACTAGAAGACCTCCAAGGTCCCTTCCAATTCTTTCATTCCGCTATTCTGTTAACCAGTGGAACAGAAGTTGCCTCCACAAGTTGTGGGTGTTCCATCCCTGGAGGTTTTTAAAAAGACATTGGACACCCACCTGTCTGGACTGATGGGGTCTCCTGTTTGATTAGAAGACTTTCAAGGTCCCTGCCAACTCTTCTTCTGCTAAAGAGAAACCCAACCTAGAACCAAGAAATGTTCTCACAGTGATAACATTTCATCCATGGAAAAGTTTGTCTCCAGAAGTTGCGTCTGCTCCATCGCTCAAGGCTAATAAGAAGAGATTGGACAGTCATTTGTCTGGGGTGGTATATGGTCTTCTGCTTGAGAGAGGGGTTGGACTAGAAGACCCCCAAGACCCCTTCCTATTCTATTCAAGATGGGTGGACTCCAAACCCCAGAATTCTTTATAATGCCTTGGGAAGGCCACACTTGGAATCCTGCATTCAGTTTTGGTCACCACGATGTAGAAAAGATACTGAGACTCTAGAAAGAGTGCAGAGAAGAGCAACAAAGATGATGAGGGGACTGGAGACTAAAACATATGAAGAACGGTTGCAGGAACTGGGTAGGTCTAGTTTGATGAAAAGAAGGACCAGGGGAGACATGATAGCAGTGTTCCAATATCTCAGAGGTTGCCACAAAGAAGAGTGAGTCAAACTATTCTCCAAGGCACCTGAGGGTAGAACAAGAAGCAATGGGTGGAAACTAAGCAAGGGGAGAAGCAACTTAGAACTGAGGAGATATTTCCTGACAGTTAGAACAATTAATCAGTGGAATAGCTTGCCTCCAGAAGTTGTGGATGCCCCAACACTGGAAGTCTTTAAGAAGATGTTGGATAGCCATCTGTCTGAAATGGTATAGGGTTTCCTGCCTAGGCAGGGGGTTGGACTAGAAGGCCTCCAAGGTCCCTTCCAACTCTGCTATTGTATTGCATTGTATTATTACTGTAAGAAGCAATGGGTGGAAACTAATCAAGGAGAAGCAACTTAGAACTGAAGAGAAATTTCCTGACAGTTAGAACAACTGTGGAACAGCTTGCCTCCAGAAGTTGTGAATGCCCCAACACTGAAAGTTTTTAAGAAGATGTTGGACAATCATTTGTCTGAAATGGTGAAATACCTAGGCAGGGGGCTGGACTACAAGACCTCCAAGGTCCTTGCCAACTCTACTATTCTATTCTATTCTAATTCCCCAGACAGCATGGATGGCTGAAGAATACTGGGCATTGAAGTCCACCCATCTTCCAAAAAAACTGTTCTAGGGAGTAGTTTTAGCCTCACTGGAGGAAATAACCGGTTTCTTGATGACAAACAAGATGACAACCACACCAATATGCACACCCTGAAAGGCTGACCCCCCCTCCCTTTCCAAAGAGGCAAAGGAACCAATTAAAGTCCTCCTCCGAATCCAGCACACCCCTTAATTGGTTTCCTGCAAAATCCATCCCTTTGCAGTCTTGTCATTTCTCCACATCTTGATATGGAAGCATGTAAAATGGACAATGCAAAAAGGAAGGCAGAGAAAGCCACATCTCTGGGTGGGTCAGTAGATCCAGGATCCACAATGCAGGCCTTGTGGTAGGTCACACATTCCTGTGGCTTTTCGCTGAACCTGTGGTAGAATAATATAACGGGGTCCCTTGTCACAGCGTCCCAATTTTGGTGTGGAAATACATTGATTTATTTATCCCATTTCTACACGGCCCGTCATACTTCAAGTACAGGCCACGCAGGCTGATCCAACAAGGCTGAGGATGGAAGGACCACCACAGCACAAGTGAAGAGAGCACTCCACAAAGCCAGATTTGCAAACGCTGCATCAGTGGTGCCCTCACGTCTGCCCGACATGTGGCAGAGCATATTGTGCCTGTAGAGGCCTGTGGACACATCGTGGACAGCCCACAACCTGTCAAGATGTCCAGGTCCTCTTCGAACACGATGGACAAGCATCGCATGCCATGTTGAAAACTGATTTACAGCATTCCTGGCCCCAACTGCTAGAGTGGACGCCTCTCGACAGGAGAGGGAGGTAATGTCACACCTGTCCTTAGGTCACTGAGCAAATGATGCCATGAAACACCCAGTGTATCTGTTGGGCATCTCCTTCACAACTTGTGGTGCAAATGCACTACACTGTGGATTTTTAAAAAAAAACATAAAAGCATAGTATAATAATACTGGACCTTGGAGATCTTCTAGTCCAACCCCCTGCTCAGGCAGGAGACTCTAGTCTATGCCATTCTGGATAAATGGCTTTTCCAACTGCTTCTTAAAAGCCTCCAGTGATGGAGCACCCACAACTTCTGGTGGCAAGCTGTTCCACTGGTTAATTGTTCTCACTGTCAGGAAATTTCTTCTTAGTTCTAGACTGCTTCTCTCCTTGATTGATTTCCATCCATTGTTTCTTGTCCTGTCCTGTTGGTGCTTTGGAAAATAGTTTGGCTCCCTCTTCCTTGTGACAGCCCCTCAAATATTGAAAGACTGCTATCCTGTCATCCCTACTCCTTCTTTTCACTAGACTAGACAAACACAATTCCTGCAACCGTTCTTCCTATATTTTAGTCTCCACTCCCCTAATCATTTTAGTTGCTCTTCTCTGCACTCGAGTCTCAATCTCCTTTTTTGTAGGTGATGCAATATTCCAAGTAAAATATGTTTATTATGGAGAATGATTTAGCAATAAGCAAAGGTAAGATTTAGCAAAGAATGCGCCATAATAGAGGTGAATATGCACAAAACTAGACAGTGTACTTCCTGGAACGAAAAAAATGACTTTTCGGGTGTGGGGATAAGTCCATATATCATTCCATCCAAAATTCATACAGCCACCCACTGGCCCCAATTGAAATGAGCTCTTAGAAACTGGCTTTATCACCAGGAATTGGGTTACATTGCGTGGTGCATTTCAATTGTTCAAGTGGTTTCTTTGGTGTGATAAAGTTTTTGTTTATATCCTTGTTTATTGTTCCAGCCTGACCTACTCCTTAAATAAATATATCTTAATTTTTTTAACCCACTTCACAGGCATAGAGTCACTTCATTGCTTTATAAAGATGCAAAATCTGTGAAATCAGCCCTGCTTGCAATAGTAGGGTTTTGTGCCCATGGCACTGACATTGGAGTAATAGGTATATTTCCTTTAGATATCTATTTATTTCTTGGAAAATCTTTCCAAGGTTTCCGATGAATGGCGCTCTGACCTTCGAATGCTAAGAAAATCAAAGTTTTCTTTATAGTCTCCACTTCAAGAGAAACTGACAAGGAAAATTAAATCTGGAAATGAGAGCAGCAAGTTCTGGATTTTTTTCCCTTGAAAAAGCGATCGAGAACGGATTTCCAGAGAAAAATCAACACGAAAACTCACATTTTGCCCAATGAAATGCCGCTGGATCAAGATTCATGTCCCTATTCGCAGTTTCTAGTTCAGAAATTTACAGGGAGAATAAATGTCTAAATATAGACAGTCCACTCGGATGGAACAAGCATTTCCTCATTTTTCTTATGCTAGTTTGTTTTTTCAATTTCATAAAACACTTCCTATAATTTCTGACTTTTAACACCATTTTAGATATTGTTAGTATCTCAGCTGCTAGGTATATTTATATGGGATGTTTTTTTTTTACTGTTTCCAAAATCCTTTTAGAATGAAATGAATCTTTTCATTGTAATATTTTTTTGAATGGCAAACCGCCCAGAGTCATTGATTGAGATGGATGGCTATAGAAATTGAATAAATAAATAAATACTTTAAAAAGGAAATGCTTTGTAATTGTTTTTAGTCCATGTTTCTCCTTGGGGGGGAGGAATGGAACAGCATTGGAAAATCACATTTTGTTCTTTTTTTCCCCTTCATATCTTTCTCTCCTATCTTTCTCTCTCTCCCTCCCTCTATTTTCCCTCTCTCTCTCTCCCTGTAATACATATCCATAATATATTAGCCTGTTTCCGTTCTGTGATCGCTTGTGACAGCTGTCCATCAAAATGTTTCTACTTCTGAAAATTGTTCTCTTTCATCACCAACCCAGAAGAAGCTCTTCTGGTTTTGTCAAAAGAGATCTAGGATCTTGATTCCAACAAGGATGAAGAATAACCTGGGTTTAAGCCATAAAACAGCCAAGAAAACAACAAATGCTGGCTTGATACCTTTGCCAAAAAGGCAGGATATATATCAAATATACGATACATAAATAATAACCAAGTACAGGAGAATTGGGTGAGGTTGGATAACTATTGTGGTCTTTGCCCCCAAAAAACCAAACCCTTAAAATTACGTTTTGCATTCTATTTTGAATTCAGAAAAGGACAGGGATGAAATTTTCGGAGCAGCCTGATTCCCTCTTTTTCATTTACCCTCCGGATACTGTCTTCTTAACTAAAAGCCACAGAGAAATGAAATCCGTGCAAAATTCACAATCAGGTCACTAAAGATTGAACAGCGAGGTTTCCCTGAGCTGCCCCGCTGGGTTGCTGCAAACCTTAATTAACTGGTGTGCAGGCATGTGGTTGCTTTACTCAAAGGTTAGTTTAAAGTACAATTTTTGCAGAAATGGTGAAAAGGGACTCATTGGATAAGCCCAGGACACCAGATGGGTAGATTCCCCCCAAATCTGCCTTTTGTCCAACCACCCAATTCCATATAAAATGCAACACACGACTAAGAGGAGAATTTGAAGAGGAAGAAGTGAAAATTCGGAATCCAGCAAATGTTCACATTTTTGGGGAAGGGAAAAAAATCAGTTCTCTCTCATTTTATCTATCCTATGTTTCTCTTTCTCTCTGTATCTATCTTCTATCTATCTGGATCTCTATATCTATCTATCTATCATCTATCTATCTATCTATCATCTATCTATCATCTATCTATCTATCATCTATCTATCTATCATCTATCTATCTATCTATCTATCTATCTATCCTCTATTTATGTATCATCTATCTACATTATCTACAGAGAGAGAGAGAGATCCGATTTCTATCTATTTATGTCTATCTGTCTGTCTAATATACATACACACACACATATATGCTACTTTTTCTTGCTCTCTCTACACCATTTCTGTCTGTCTGTCTGTCTATCTTTCTATCTCTATCGTGTATCTATCAACTCTATCTAGCTTTCTCTATATCTATCTATCTATCCATCCATCCATCCATCCATCCATCCATCCATCTAATTTTATCTAATTTTAAAACCACCCATCTCCCTCACAAAGGGTTTCTGGGCAGTGTACAATAAATTGTATTTTAAAACACAAAACCCCAAATGCAACCTATAAAGGAGGCAAGTAACCTTAAAAATAAATTAGCAGTTAGCAAGAATATGGGGGAGGGGGGAGGGGAGGGGGGAACGGAGGGGAGGCAGGGAGAGCCCCTGCATCCTCATTAAACTAGTTGCGGGGTCAGTCAAAAGCTGAGAAGTTATAAAAGAGGTCCCGAAAGCAAGCACTTAAATGGCAAAGAAGAGAGTCCCAGGATTACGCTGCCCCTCACATAAATACCCCTGAAATAGCAGGTGGAAAGCAGCTGGTGTCAGTGTAGGGGCTGCCCCCTCTTTTGCAACCCCCCCCCTAAGCAGACACAGCAAACCAAAATCCCACACCCGCTAAGGATAACTGTAAGGTAGTGGCAAGTAAGTACTGCAAAAAAGGCATTAATTTAGCAGAAGTGCTCTCTTCAGGAAGATCACCGGGTGGTACTCTTTCTCACACCAGCCTACTTCCTAAGATTGTTGTGCCAGGGATTTAAAAACTCCGGAAGAAATTCCCTTATCTGTTACTGGACTAATAAAAGGTGTGTATGTGTCTGAAAGGATGGCAAGTTGAATTGAACACAACATCCATAGTATCAGTAAAAGATTTTGCAACAGGAAAATTTAGAAAGTCTGTTTCTAAAATCCCATTTTCGGTGAATTCAAGGAGACCCATGGTGGGTGGGGGGACACAAAACCCCCTTTTACATAAATGGGGAGGGGGCGGAACTTACAGAAACCACAAACCCCCAAAATATAATAGCTTAGAAACCATGAATTCTTCAAACTCCTTAAACTATTCCTGTTGGCTTTGGAAATTATAACGCTGGCAGCTAAACCTGAGAAATGTTTCCTAGCCCAAAATAATCCGAATAATGAAGGGGATCCAAAAAAGGGGAAGGTAAATTCCAAAGGGAGGGGAGGGGGACGCAATGTTTAGGTTCACTTGAATATCCTCGCGTGCCTCCGTGGGGACCCACCCTCGCATTATCCCCGACGCTCCCGAAGCGACCGTCCATTCCCACTTGGCGGGGACGCTTTCGCGAAGTTGGGCGAGTCCAGAAAAAAAAGGCCCAGGATTTCCACGCCGCAACATTCCACGCGTGGGAGAGGGGGGGGCTTGGGCAAGAGAGAGGATGCAGGGGCCCGCCCGGGGGCTAAAGTTTGCAAAAGAAACCCGCGAAAAGGAAGCGCGTTGGCCAGCCCGACCGTCCCGTCCACGCGCGACGGATACCCACGCGGGGATCGCGACGTGGACTGACCTGCTTGAACTGCTCCTCGTAGGTCCACTCGTGGGGCGGCGGGGGAGGAGGAAGCGGCGGGGGAAGCGGAGAAGCCAAGCCGGCGTGGGCGAGCGGGCGTTGCGCGTGGCGGGGCCGAGACCCGACGGCCCCTTCCTCTTCTTCCTCCTCTTCTTCTTCTTCTCCCTCCTCTTCCTCCTCCTCCTGGTCCTGCCCGTCTTCCTCCTCTTCCTCCTCCTCCTCCTCCTTCTGGCGCCGGGTGGGCGGCGGGCCGCGGGCCGCGGGGAGCCCCCCGCAGAAGGGGCGCAGCGGGGCCACGGGGGGCGCCGGGGGGAGGCCGGGCTGAGCCCCCTGCACCCGCCGCAGCTTCTCCTCCAGCCGCGCCGCCTGCGCCCGCTGCAGGTTCTCCATCACCGCTTCCAGCCGGAGCGCCCCGGCGCCCCGGACCCCCGAGCAAGACCCCGCCGAGGGCGAGAAGGCGTTGGCAGCCTGCGGGGGGAGAGAGAGAGGCGCTCAGAGACCCCCGCCCGCAATACCCCCGCAGCTGCCCTCCCGCCCCTACCCGGCCAAGTTCCGAAGTGGCCCGCGGGGTCTCTTGGCCCCCCACCCCCCACCCGCTGCCCCCGGGGCGGCTTACCAGGGCGGCCTTGGCGGCCAGGCTGCTGTCCTCGCCCATGCCGCGGAGGGCTGGCGGGCGGAGGGCTGGCGGGCTGGCTCCCCCGCGGCCGGCCACGCCCGGGGTCCCGGCGGGGGAGGGGGAGGGGGAGCGCAGCGCCCCGGCTGGAGGTGGCTCCGAGCGCGCCTGGCCCTTCCGCCTCGCAGCCTTGTGGGCTAGATGGGCGGCCGGCCGGGGGCGGCTTTTCCCCGTCCCGCCCTCGCCCGCGACCCCCGCCTCCTCTCGGCAACAAGTGGCGGGCGGGCGGGCCGGCCAGGCTGATCCTTCCTCCTCCTCCTCCTCCTTCTCTCCTCCTCCTCCTCTTCTTTCTCCTTCTGTTCCTCCTTTTCTCCGTCCCTTTTCCTTCCTCCTCTTCCTCCTCCTCCCCTTCTTTCTCAAACTCTTCTTCCTCCTCTCCTTCTCCTCTTCCTTCTCCTTCCTCTCTCCCCTTCCTTCCTACCTCTTCCTCCTTTTTTTCCTCCTCCTCTCCTCCTCCTTCCTACACTCCTCTTCTTCCTCTTCCTCTTCCTCTTCTTTCTTCTTCTCCTGTTCTTCCTTTTTCTTTCTTTCTCTCCTCTTCCTACGTCTCTCCTCTTCTTCTTTTCCTTTCTTTCCTCTTCCTTCTCTTCTCCTCCTCTTCCTACCCTCGCCTTCTTTCTTCTTCTTGTCTTCTTCCTCCTTCTTTTCC